>NW_008709111.1:0-1533 GCF_000327385.1 Lottia gigantea
TGTCTTATGATTGTCATTTTTATATTTTGTAGCAAAACCATTCAATTCAAGTAAGGACATTCAGTTCAAGTTAAGACATTCAACTTATGTTCAACCATTGAATGTGTATTCCTTAGGGAACTATGTAATTATGTGGATACTTGTTTATTAGTAAATGGGATATGGTTTATGTATGCTGAAACTTCCTAATATGCTGGAATGACCCTTTGGTGGTACTATGTTCGTTGTTACGTCGATAACTTTAGAATGACCCTTTGGTGGTACTCCTTTCGTTGTTACGTCGATACTTATTGAGTTGACATGTGTTTAATAAGAACACATAATAGGCCTACATACTGAAATATGTTGAAGAACAATGTATATTGCTGAAATGAGTATTATGAAAACATATATTGATTGTACTGAACTGTGCTTGTGAACATTTTCTTGATTAAATATTTTACCGGTACGTTTGGTCTTAGCATTAACTATGCTGATACGTCGATGATGTGTTGGTGCGTCACTTGGTCTACGACGGCCCCCACAACTACAATGTTGTTTTGTCAACTTTTTCCATTTAGAAAATCTGAGAATTTCATCTACCTGTCCTCCTGAAATTCCATTAAAGACTAAGTCTAAGCACATTCTTTTGAACATTATCATTTTTCTCTAAATAACACCCCACCCCCCTCCCCCTCCACACACACATATTTCTTTCACCTCCAATTGGAAATGCCTTTATCCTATTCTATTTAGTACATTTGCTTGGAATAAAAGTTTAAAAGTAAAATGTTCACGAAGCATGTATGAAAATGTACTACCAGCTGAGGTACACCACTGTCCATCTCTAGAATATTTAGACCAAATCCAGGGTCATCCCCAGCTCATTCATCTCGCCACGGTCCAACAACTACCAGCTGGTTTCAGGTAAACAGCTCTAGATCAGCTCTAGATTAATTATACCAAATCCAGGGTCATCCCCATCCCAGCTCATTCATCTAGCCACGGGCCAGCGACAACCAGCTGGTCTGAGGTACACAAATGTCCAGCTCTAAACATTTAAGACCCCATGCCGATGATGTGCATCTGAAGGACGTCGACTAGGAATTATTGTGAGCTACAAGCAGGATGATACTTGATGGACAGAAATGTCAAAGGAAATAAAGAATTTGATTTGAAGCAATATTTGAAGAAATTGTTAAAATAAACTTATGATTCCTATTGTTGTTATTATGACAAGGTAATCCCTTGCTTCAATACAATAAATTAATCTCCCCTCCCCTCAAATGTCAGTGCAAACTAAAGATTGACATAGCCAAAACGGATTCATACTTCAGTTGGATGAGGAGACATTTTATGTGACTAACTATGTTATTGGTTTCACCAGTGTTAATTACCTAACATGTATTGTTGTGTATTTATGCTGCTAATCCGTAAGCAATTAATAACAATAAATAAGGACTACTTTTTAATAATATGAAACACGAGGTACGTCATAATGCAGTTTGTATTAGTGCGCGGTTAAAGTTCAGATGGTCGAGGTCAGAGTGTATT
>NW_008709111.1:2718-3771 GCF_000327385.1 Lottia gigantea
AATATAAAGGAAAAATTGTTTGTTATATTGTTTCTACAGAAATAAGTTTAATGGAAATTTCCATGATATATGTCATATTGCATCATATTTCACATTTTCAATGAAATTTTGATATGAATTGAGATTTCACTGAATTTCAGTGAAAGATTTAAACAAAATGTACCAAAATTTCAGTGGTATTTTGTGAAATGTCAATGGATTTTGGGGTGAAAAATCTAAAATTTAAATAAAAATTCTGTATGATATCTATCATTGATCTGCTGGTATAAAATATTAATTGACAGTCTTTATAGAAACATCTGTTCAGTGGGCGATTTTGCATTTACTATAAATACATGACCAAATCTAGCATTCGACAGTGTATCAACAAGTCTTTATAAATATAATATCAACAGGTCTTGCTAACGTTAAAACCATGAATAACCTATTATGTTCCGCTCTGTTGATTTCAGTTATACTTATTCTTACAGACGCCGGTAAATATTTTATTTTTTATCTAAAAGTTGCTTTATGAATCTAAAGTCAAAGTTTGTATATCGGCGAAATTTATGTTAGCTTTTTTTTATTGTGGGAAGAGTCCGAGTCAGAAGAAATTTACTTAAGACAACTTTCTTTTCAGCAGCATGGATAACTAGCTTAAACACATTTTAAATCATCTTTGTCTGTAAATAGTAAATTAACATGTAGTTCTTGAGACAAATACTTGATGATATAATTGTCGGGGGGTAGTGTATCGAGTCAGAAGTAAATAATGGCAACAAATAATATCAAAATTAAATTTACAGGTTGTTTAACGTATCCTAATATAACAGACGCAAATTTTGATAAGGATTGCAATGGAAATGTAGTCATTACATGTAATGAAGGTTTCAAGATGGTACAAGGGCTGGAATGTGTTGAGGAAGAATGGAGATATCAAAACCCAATATGTAAACGCACAGGTAAGATAATTTTAAATACTTGAATTACAAATAAACAATATTAGCTTTGACACATCAAATCGCTCAGTGAAGAGTTTATATCACCTTCCTCGATACATGTTATAATACATTA
>NW_008709111.1:3821-5494 GCF_000327385.1 Lottia gigantea
TCAGTACAGAGAATTGGACTTTCCAACTAATCCGGTCTAGGATCTATGCTCATGCAGTGGTACAATTCGGTTTCTGAGACTTCATGCAGAAGTATTTAATGCAATACGGGTGCGTTTTTATGTCTTTTTTCTCTGTTATCCAGGTCTGCCTCAAGTGTATATAGAGAACCTGGTTTACTCTCAATCATGATTACTTATCAATGAACGTGTCATAAGAAGGGAGATTACCTATTTAAGATAATCAGAGGAAGATTATCAAGTAGTGATTGGATATCATCTATCACTTGTAGGCACGTGTCGTAGTATTATGCATGTAGCCAGACTTCTTTAGTTTGCAACCAATGACATTTGAGGGGGGGGGGGGAGTGGGGATTTACTTATTGCATTGAAGCAAGGGATTACACTTGTAGGTACGTGTTTTAGTATTATGCAAGTGTAGGAAGGGTGCATTTTTTTTATAGAAACTGGGTTGTTTTATTTAATTGTTGTCTTATCTTAATGCACCACTACTGTTTTAATAAGCACATAATTACTTTACATTGACCTAATACTGTACTAATGTTCTTGTTATAGCATATATAGTATTTCAAATGTATTGAAATAGTATTGTAGTGTATAAAGTTATGTGTATAGATATTTGTCTGTGATAATGATACTTCTGTGATATTTTGTTATTAAGATATTATATTGTTGTATTATATATCTAATTGTATCATATTATCATTACAGGGTTTTTATTAAAGTTACCAACTGATATTCTGATAGTTTTGATATCGTTTATCCCCCTGAGCTAACCCGGTTACATCAATCAGATGTGATCAGTGAAATACTATAGAACGATGATTACTTATCATTAAACGTGTCTTAAGAAGGAAGATTACCTATTTAAGATAATCAGAGGAAGATTATCAAGTAGTGATTGGTGATCATCTATCAATTGTAGGCCGTGTCTTAGTAATATGCATGTAGCCAGACTTCTTTAATATGTAAACCAATGAGATTGGCTGTGGACATGTCAATCTTTAGTTTGCAACCAATAGGGGATCATCCTACTTGTAGCTCACAATAATTCCTGTCCGACGTCCTTCAGATGCACAGCGGAGCCGAAATGGCACAGTGAGTTAGACGCTTGCTCGCTAACCTGAAGGTCCAGGGTTCAATCCCGGCAGAAGTCGAGATAATACCTTCGGATTTTTCAACCCGGTTTCCCCCTGTTAGTGATGCAGCTACGAGGGGCTGACATGGAAAAAGCGTCTAGTCGTTCGGATTATAAACCGAATCTATGCACGTTAAAGATCCCTCGACAGTTGGAAATCGAAAAAGAGCAGGCTAATGTCGCTGTCCTGGCAAAATTTCCCTCATTGCACCCTGCATGGCGTTGCCCGTCTTCATTAGCCCACATGGTGCAAAAAAGTAGGACGTAAAACTCCATTCATTTCATTTCAGATGCACAGCATCGGCACGGGTATCGGCACGGGTGTCTACAATGTCTACAGCTGCACATTGTTATGCCTCAGACCAGCTGGTAGTCGCTGGGTCGTGGCGAGTTGAATGTGTGGGGATGTGGAAGACCCTGGATTTGGTCTAAATAATCTAGAGCTGGACAGTGGTGTACCTCAGCCCCTCTGGTAGTCTCTGGGTCGCGGAGAGTTGAATGAGTGGGGATGTGGAAG
>NW_008709111.1:5650-7273 GCF_000327385.1 Lottia gigantea
GAGATCGATGCACCTTTTATATGCTAGAGTGATTTCCCTAAATATCAAAGTGATGACCTTAAATGCCAGAGTGATTAATATAAAATTAAAGAAAGACAGGGACACTGATAGCATCTATTTTACAACATTTGAATTTTCAATCAGACATCTGTGGTTCCTGCAATTTTAAGTGTTTGATGACGTCACTAATCGTAAAATATGGGGAATGTCCCTTTAACAAACTGGTGCAAACATTTGATATCGTTCTGATATGGATTGTACATGTGGATGCCGATGTTATCGTACACTGTCACCATTTTCAGCAAAAGCACCAGGCATTTTTGAAACTGATGGTGATAAAATCGGGCCAAACCCCTCTTGTGCCAGCCATAGTTTACAGCCTTTCTGTCGGGCCGCTAATTGGTGCCTCAGCTACTGAAGTCAAGGTATAAGACGAAGTTTGTAATAGTTTGACATTGTGAAGATGTGATACAATAAAGGTGACTATTGCAGTCAAGGTATTATACGAGGTTTGTAATAGCTTGACATTGTGAAGATGTGATACAAGAAAGGCGACTATTGTAGTCAAAGTATAAGACGAAGTTTGTAATAGCTTGACATTGTGAAGATGTGGTACAAGAAAGTGACTATTGCAGTCAAGGTATAAGACGAAGTTTGTAATAGCTTGACATTGTGAAGATGTGATACAAGAAAGTGACTATTGTAGTCAAGGTATAAGACGAAGTTTGTAATAGCTTGACATTATGAAGATGTGGTACAAGAAAGGTGACTATTGCAGTCAAGGTATAAGACATGTCAAGGTTCCAAAAATTTCATCGGTGATTTTTATCTCCCACACCTATCCTGCCCGTGCCAGTGCTTCCTAGAGTTCCCGGTGTTGGCTCTCACACCCTAATACCTAGTTTCTAGAATAGGTCAGTTGGTAGCGAGTTGGATTATAGTCTGCTAGGTGATTAGGTGCCGTGGGTTCGAAAGTCATAACAATTTTGATGCCTGTGCCTTTGCTTCTTAGAGTCGGCTTTCACCCCCTTATACCCAAGGTTATTGCCACAAACAAAAAAGAGATAGGTCTATATCATGATAAACATGTTTTTTTTATTATTCACAGATTTTCTGTGCTACGGTATAAGTGGTTCGGTAAGGTCGTTTCAGATTATTTGGAATCTTGCCCAATGTAACGTTAAATAAAAAACAGGAAAAACTCAATCGGCTTTCAGTGCCAATCGTTTTACATTCACTCATCTCGTTGCACTTTTCAATACATTGGTCTTCATTTACCTCATACGACACGAAGATGAATGGTGTTTCGTAACGTAGACATCTTTTAAACCAAGTCATGGTAGAAGTGGAACATCTGATATCGTTAGCACAGTTTTCATCACATTCCGCTGAATCAGATACTAAACTTCCTTTGTAGGAATAGGGCTCCAAACCTGTTTCATTTGTATACTTGTAATGACATTCTGAAAAATGAAATGAATGGAATTTTACGTCCTATTTTTCTAATTGAACTAAATGAAGACGGACAACGCCATGCAGTGTACAATGAGGGAAATTTTGTACTTGTACCCTCATTCTAAAATATCAATGACAAAATTTGAAAAATGAAATGAATGGAGTTTA
>NW_008709111.1:37087-41419 GCF_000327385.1 Lottia gigantea
AGATAATCAGAGGAAGATTATCAAGTAGTGATTGGATATCATTTATCACTTGTAGGCACGTGTCTTAGTAATATGCATGTAGCCAGCCTTCTTTAATATGTAAACCAATGAGATTGGCTGTGGACATGTCAATCTTTAGTTTGCAACCAATAGGGGATCATCCTACTTGTAGCTCACAATAATTCCTGTCCGACGTCCTTCAGATGCACAGCGGAGCCGAAATGGCACAGTGAGTTAGACGCTTGCTCGCTAACCTGAAGGTCCAGGGTTCAATCCCGGCATAAGTCGAGATAATACCTTCGGATTTTTCAACCCGGTTTCCCCCTGTTAGTGATGCAGCTACGAGGGGCTGGCATGGAAAAAGCGTCTAGTCGTTCGGATAATAAACCGAGGCCCCGTGTGCTACAGGCTGTGCACGTTAAAGATCCCTCGACAGTTGGAAATCGAAAAAGAGCAGGCTAATGTCGCTGTCCTGGCAAAATTTCCCTCATTGCACCCTGCATGGCGTTGCCCGTCTTCATTAGCCCACATGGTGCAGAAAAGTAGGACGTAAAACTCCATTCATTTCATTTCAGATGCACAGCATCGGCACGGGTATCGGCACGGGTGTCTACAATGTCTACAGCTGCACATTGTTATGCCTCAGACCAGCTGGTAGTCGCTGGACCATGGCGAGTTGAATGAGCGGGGATGTGGAAGACCCTGGATTTGATCTAAATAATCTAGAGCTGGATAGTGGTGTACCTCAGCCCAGCTGGCAGTTGTTGGACCGTGGCGATTTGAATGAGCTGGGATGTGGGAGACCCTGGATTTGATCTAAATATTCTAGAGCTGGACAGTGGTGTACCTCAGCCCAGCTGGACCGTGGCGATTTTAATGAGCGGGTATGTGGAAGACCCTGGATTTGATCTAAATAATCTAGAGCTGGACAGTGGTGTACCTCAGCCCAGCTGGACCGTAGCGATTTTAATGAGCGGGGATGTGGAAGACCCTGGATTTGATCTAAATAATCTAGAGCTGGACAGTGGTGTACCTCAGACCAGCTGGTAGTCGCTAAATATCAAAGTGATGCCCTAATATGCAAGATCGATGCACCTTTTATATACTAGAGTGATTCCCCTAAATATCAAAGTGATGACCTTAAATGCCAGAGTGATTAATATAAAATTAAAGAAAGACAGGGACACTGATAGCATCAATTTTACGACATTCCAATTCTCAATCAGACATCTGTGGTTCCTGCAATTTTAAGTGTTTGATGACGTCACTAATCGTAAAATATGGGGAATGTCCCTTTAACAAACTGGTGAAAAACATTTGATATCGTTCTGATATGGATTGTACATGTGGATGCCGATGTTATCGTACACTGTCACCATTTTCAGCAAAAGCACCAGGCATTTTTGAAACTGATGGTGATAAAATCATGCCAAACCCCTCATGTGCCAGCCATAGTTTACAGCCTTTCTGTCGGGCCGCTAATTGGTGCCTCAGCTACTGAAGTCAAGGTATAAGACGAAGTTTGTAATAGTTTGACATTGTGAAGATGTGATACAATAAAGGTGACTATTGCAGTCAAGGTATTATACGAGGTTTGTAATAGCCTGACATTGTGAAGATGTGGTACAATAAAGGCGACTATTGCAATCAAGGTATCAGACGAAGTTTGTAATAGCTTGACATTGTGGAGATGTGGTACAAGAGAGGTGACTATTGCAGTCAAGGTATAAGACGAAGTTTGTAATAGCCTGACATTGTGAAGATGTGATACAAAAGTGACTATTGCAGTCAAGGTATAAGACGAAGTTTGTAATAGCTTGACATGTCAAGGATTCCAATATTTCATCGGTGAATTTTATCTGCCAAACCTATCCTGTCCGTGCCAGTGCTTCCTAGAGTTGGCCCGGTGTTAGTTCTCATCCCCTAATACCTATCCTTGCCCGTGCTAGGCTATAACACACATGTTTATGCGAATATGAAATATTATGAATCTTAGTTATACTAAGAGACAATTTAATTGTTATATTTCACATTTACCAGTATAGAATAGTCTTAATACATCAAACATACACCAATCCTCTTCTGAATCTGTCAGTTTCCAATTTGAGCCGTTCACACGACCAAAGTAATCAGTGAATAAAAAAATTCGTGACATGACATGAAACAGTTTATTCTACACTTGGATGATTTTACATTTGAAATAAACTTTTCAGTTTAATGTTCGTATTGTAATCATAATGTCAGGTAGGTAATAAGAGAGAGCAAACAACTTATAGATATAACCTCTGCATGATAATGATTTAATTGTTGTCTGTAGTATTGAAAAACATAGTAACGTACCTTTAGTTAAGATTCTTATGAGTGTAACCCATGGTTATAGCGAATTTCTGACGACTTTCCGTCTGCCCTTGCGTGTCCAACTCTGGTAACATGGAGAGTCTATGGGGAATTGGACTAAGCCAGGCTAATTCCAGGCTAATTGCATAGGCCCAATCGACCTGACGAGGCCCAACACACCAGGGCTGGCACCCAGCCGTTTCGCCGTTTCAGAGACGGGGAATTGATTGCACTGATGCAAGACACCGTTAGGAATAATACAATTTTATTGAACAATTCACGACAACATAGATGTCAAGGCAATATTCGGGTCAGTGCCCAGAGTAAAGATCCCTGGCCTAGTTGGTTCAGATGGACCCCGTCCGAACACAACACATAGGCCAGGGTGGGTGTGGCGTTGGTCACCAAACGTATTCAGATGGTGAACATCCTTGGTTAATTTGGAAATCTGCTGAAATCGTTTGTTCACGTCGACATAGAAAACATTACATATAGAGAACAATATAATAACGAACTCGAGAAGATCAATACAAAACTCAATTCACCTGAAGGCCGAGTCAATAGGGGAGTCCTTATACGATCCAAACTTCCCTTTGAAGAGACTGATGTAGATAATCTTCATATATTTAAATATAGTCAAATAGTCAAACCCGACAAACGCATAATAAAGGAGCTGAATCGGACTATCCTCTCCTTCATCTGAGATGGAGGAAATGAGAGGATAGCCCGAGACACCCTTTATCTTCCGTTGGAGAAAGGAGGACTAGGGGTATGTAACATCGATCTCAGACTCCAGTTGGTAAAGTGGTCCATATCCCTGGAAATCCTTGTTCTTCTATTGGATGGGTCTCACTCTCAGAGAGTTCAACACTGACAGAAAACTCAAAATCGACTGGCAGCAGAACATCACTTCAAAACATCTATACACCGAACTTTTAAAAACAACAACTCATATCATTACAGTTCAGCGGCAAAATCAGCATATCAAGTTTTCTCGTGTGTTCCGGAAGGATTCTCTCTCTATTGCACGTGCCACCTCTCCTGGCACAGAGGCTTCTCCCTCTATTGCACGTGCATCCTCTCCTGGCAAAGAGGCGTCTCCCTCTTTTGCACGCGCCCCTTCTCCTGGCACAGAGGCTTCTCCCTCTATTGCACGTGCCCCCTCTCCTGGCACAGAGGCTTCTCTCTCTATTGCACGCACCCCTTCTCCTGGCACAGAGGCTTCTCCCTCTATTGCACGTGCATCCTCTCCTGGCACAGAGGCTTCTACCTCTATTGCACGTGCCCCCTTTCCTGGCATAGATGCTTCACTTTAATCGTCTACGTTCCTTCTCCTTCCTTCAACTAATAGTGAGTAAGCTGTAGGGAAGCCATTAGGCGGTATCATCCCATAGGGATCCTTACCCTCCTGACTGGTTGGGGAGTCCTAGTGGTAATAACGACATGGTCCCTTGGCTGCTGGGCTGGATTTTCCTAACCTTATCACTCTGATCGGGGCGATCCAGCAGCTGCGAGTAGGTTTAAGTAGTAGCATTAATAGTCATTAGGTTGTAGGGAAGCCATTAGGCGGGATCATCCCAAAGAGATCCTCACCCTCCTGACTGGTTGGGGAGTCCTAGTGGTAATAATGCCATGGGAGGAGAAATAGGTTCACCTTCCCGTGGTTCCTCCCGTAAGTGCTGCCTTTCACTACGAAGCGGTGCGACCAAGAGATCTATCTTTTGACAAATATCGACCGATTCCATGGATTCCCCTTTTCCTGCTCATTCAAGCCCGTCCTGCACCAACAATCACCAGCGGGTCAATTACTGCCCAGCTCTAGACCAGTTAAAGCGAATGCAGGGTCATCCTCATCCCAGCTCATGCAGACCCTTCACGCTCCATCCACTACTGTCCAGCTCTAGATGAGTTAGAGCGAATTCAGGACATCCTCATCCCCGNTCCTATCGTCCAGACACATCGCCACGATCCAACTTCCTCTGNCATATATAGGGA
>NW_008709111.1:41469-42779 GCF_000327385.1 Lottia gigantea
GTAAATTCAGCTGAATTGTTCTCATTACATACTCACTGGCTTCTGTATCTATCGCACTGATCACATATCGGAGTTTGACACGAATGTTTTATATGACCTTGAAGTCCACATTCCCTACATCTAAATTCAGGACAGTCAGTTTTAAGATGACCAGTTTTAAGACAAATAAAGCATACTTTGCCCTGGTCGGAATGTTTGAAATCCCACAGAAAAAGGAAAAGAGCTAACTCCGGGGGAAAGTATTACTGTCATGATTCTTGTGCCATCAGCTGTACCTGTCTCTCTATCAATTCTTTCTCTGATTGTTCCATCTAATTTAACATTCCATTTATTCAATTTTTCAATGATTACACTGTCTTCTATGTAGTAGGGTAGGTTAAATTCACAAACTTCAAACAACTATTCTTCAAAGAAATTTATCATTTTACGGTTGGTTGAATCCCAGAGCGCGATGTGAACACGTCTTTCCTATCGGATACTCAACCGGAAGTGCAAGCGTTTAACTCACTGACCACCGCGGCTCCCCCTAAATATCAGAGTGAAACAATCAAAGTGATGCACCTAAATATTAGAGTGGCGCCCCCTAATTATCAGAGTGATGCCATCAGAGTGATGCTCCAAAATATCAGAGTGGTGCCATCATAGTGATGCCCTAAAAAATCAGAGTGATGCCCCTAAATATCAGATGGTTGCCATTAGAGTGATGCCCCTAAATATAAGAGTGATGCCATCAGAGTGATCCCCCTAAAATATCAGAGTGATGCCATCAGAGTGATGCCCCCTAAAATATCAGAGTGATGCCATCAGAGTGATGGCCTCTATTATCAGTGTGATGCAATCAAATGCTAAAGTGATGCTCCTGTTCATCAGAGTGATGCCTTCTGAACACCATAGTGATGCCCCCAAATGCTAGAGGGATGTCCCTATACATCACAGTGATGCCCCCTAAATACTAGAGTGATGTCATAAAACGCTGATTTTTAGTGGAATTGTGGGAATCACAGACGTCTAATTGAAAATTGGAATGGTGTAAATTGATGCTATCAGTGTTCCTGATGGCTCCATGTTATTAGTTGAAACCTTAAGAATACGTAGGAGACATATTTAAATATCAGAAGAATCAAAATAATTAGTATGAGTTATTGTCCTTGTCTATTATAGCAATTTTACCTACTAAAAAAGCAGGATTTCCCTTTAACAAACTGGTGCAAACATTTGATATCGTTTCGATATGGATTGTACATGTAAATGCCGATGTTATCGTACACTGCCACCATTTTCAGGAATAGCACCAGGCATTTTTATGATGG
>NW_008709111.1:59779-61118 GCF_000327385.1 Lottia gigantea
ATATAAGGAAACCCATCTTTAATTATATTCAATAAGGACATAATGATATGATTAAGAATACATGATAATTCATTAGAAACACCAATTAATCAAATAGTTTGCTAAATTTGACACTAAAATATAAGGAAACCCATCTTTAACTATTTTTACGAATTTTTAGTCAATGGTGGTTAATCGAAACTGTTCATCGACAACTTGTCCAAGATCGCATCAATATATATGATCACACGAAAATTCATTTAAATCAGATGAAAGATGAAAACTGTACTTCTTTTGCGCTCAGAAACAAAGTTTGCGATAGTACAATCGATTGTACTTTCCATTGACACCAAAATCAATCAAATTGGGTAAATAGAATATTTGTCTCTATGTATATTAGGTTACATGACAATTTTTAAATGGCAATAGCTTAGTGACTTATTATCGTTCAACAAAAATGAAGATAAATTAACAAAAGTCAAGGTCATAAGATACAAGCCACGAAAATCAATCAAATTGGGTAATCTGTTAATTATTTATTTTGATTGAAGAAATGATCGCGCTACAATAATAATCTTTAATCTAAAGATGTTAAGCTCTCCAGACTGTTTCATGAAGTTTATTGATTTGAATTCCACTATATAATGTATTATAACATGTATCGAGGAAGGTGATATAAACTCTTCACTGAGTGATTTGATGTGTCAAAGCTAATATTGTTTATTTGTAATTCAAGTATTTAAAATTATCTTACCTGTGCGTTTACATATTGGGTTTTGATATCTCCATTCTTCCTCAACACATTCCAGCCCTTGTATCATCTTGAAACCTTTCCGACATGTAATGACTACATTTCCATTGCAATCTTTATCAAAATTTGCGTCTGTTATATTAGGATACGTCTATACAACCTGTAAATTTAATTTTGATATTATTTGTTGCCATTATTTACTTCTGACTCGATACACTACCCCCCGACAATTATATCATCAAGTATTTGTCTCAAGAACTACATGTTAATTTACTATTTACAGACAAAGATGATTTAAAATGTGTTTAAGCTAGTTATCCATGCTGCTGAAAAGAAAGTTGTCTTGAGTAAATTTCTTCTGACTCGGACTCTTCCCACAATAAAAAAAGCTAACATAAATTTCGCCCAGATATACAAACTTTAACTCTAGATTCATAAAGCAACTTTTAGATAAAAAATAAAATATTTACCGGCGTCTGTAAGAATAAGTATAACTGAAATCAACAGAGCGGAACATAATAGGTTATTCATGGTTTTAACGTTAGCAAGACCTGTTGATATTATATTTATAGAGACTTGTTGATACACTGTCCAATGCTAGATTGGTCA
>NW_008709111.1:61168-62512 GCF_000327385.1 Lottia gigantea
TCAAATTTTATCGCTGACGTATAAGACCGTCAACAAAACTTCCCCATGCTATCTTCAAAATCTACTCTCATTATACAAGCCTAAACGTTCATTAATATCTGGAGGCAAAATGTTACTTGAGGTTCCTTCATACAACCTGACAAAAATTGGCTCCAGAACGTTTCAATACAGTGCATCAGTAATTTGGAATAAATTACCAAAATCAATTCGACAATGTGAATCTGTGTCTGCATTTAAATGTAAAGTGAAAACTTGGTTGTTTAGTTACTATCATTAACTCACCAATGGGGTCACTGGAGTGCGCCTTGAGAAATTCCACGAGGATTTAATTGCTGCGCAATATAAATATCGTCATTATTATTTTTATTATGACCTGTATACAAGAGATTGATGCCCCCTATACACGAGTGATGCCTCCTATACATGGGTTATGCTCCCTATACATGGGTATATATGCTAAAGATCCTAGACAGTTTAAATTAGGTTTCATGTGTTTTCCAAGTCCCTGGGGTCAAATTAGCGCCCAATCCACCCGGTGCAGACTAAGGCTTCCTTTTCTGTCTTTTCATTTGTATCTACGTCTGCCTCAAGAGTGTATAGAGAATCTCGTTTACTCTTAATCAGAGGTGATCAGTAAAGTACTATAGAACGATGATTACCTATCATTGAACGTGTCTTCAGGAGGGAATTACCATATAAATTCGGTTTCTTGGATATACGTACCATTCGACCGGATGAAAACTCAAAATGTAAGATTCACAAAACGGTTTAATCAAGTCGAAATACATACATATTTGATGATATTGTGAGCAATTTCCCCCCTCATGGTCAGACGCGATCACTCGGGTCATCGGCTTGTCTCGACTGATCGCGTTACCACGTAATCACGTGACCCAAGCGCACGAGCAGTGTTACACAGTTTAATCTTGACAATTAAAGAGACCCATTACTGAATATTTATCTTCATTATCGTAAACAAGGATAAACCCATACACTTGGACTTCATGCAGACGTATGGAATGCATTACGGCTGCGTTTTTATGTCTTTTTCCTCTGTTATCTATGTCTGTCTCAAGGGTATGTAGACAACCTCGGTTACTCTCAATCAGAGGTGATTAGTGAAATACTATAGAACGATGATTACTTATCATTGAACGTGTCTTAAGAAGGGAGATTACCTATTTAAGATAATCAGAGGAAGATTATCAAGTAGTGATTGGATATCATTTATCACTTGTAGGCACGTGTCTTAGTATTATTATGCATGTAGCCAGACTTCTTTAATATGTAAACCAATGAGATTTGCTGTGGACATGTCAATCTTTAATTTGCAACCAATGACAT
>NW_008709111.1:63633-65166 GCF_000327385.1 Lottia gigantea
ATTTGAAATACACACAAGACATGTGAGACTCTCTATGATCTATGCTCGTGCAGTGATACAATTCTATTTTTAGGACTTCATGTAGACGTATCCAATGCAATACGGCTGCGTTTTAATGTCTTTTCCCTCTGTTATCTACGTCAACCTCAAGGGTATATAGTGAACCTCGTTTACTCTCAATATAAAACGATCATTACCTATCCTTGCCCATGCTAGAATATCTCTTTCGTTGTCGTCTGCTAAGTGATTAGGTGCCGTGGGTTTGAATCCTCCACAAGGTAAAGACAATTCTGATGCCTGTGCTTCCGAGAGTCAGCTCTAACCCACCTAATACCTAGTTTCTAGAATAGCTCAGTCGGTAGCGAGTTGGATTATAGTCTGCTAGGTGATTAGGTGCATTGGGTTCGAAAGTAAGAATAATTTTGATGCCTGTGCCTTTGTTTCTTAGAGTCGGCTCTCACCCCCTTATACCCAAGGTTATTGCCAAAAATAAAAAAGAGATAGGTCTATATCATGATAAACATGTTTTTTTTTATTATTCGCAGATTTTTTCTGCTACGCTAAAAGCGCTAGTGTCAGTTTGTTTCATAATATCTGGAATCTTGTCAAAGGTGGCGTTAAATACAAAACAGAACAAACCCATTTCGTTTCCAATGCCAATTGTTTTACATTCACTCATCTCGTTGCACTTTTCAATACATTGGTCTTCATTTAACACATACGACACGAAGATGATTGGTGTATCGTAATGACAACATTTTCTAGTACCAACAGACACGGCAGCAGCGGAACATCTGATATCGTTAGCACAGCTTTCATCACATATCGCTGAATCAGATATAAATTTTTCTGCGTAGGGTTTGGGAAACATAGTTGTTTTATTTGTAAACTTGTATCGACAATCTGAAAAATGAAATGAATGGAATGTTACGTCTTACTTTTCTAATTGGGCTAATGGAGACGGACAACGCCATGCAGTGTACAATGAGGGAAATTTTGTACTTGTACCCACATTCTAAAATATCAATGACAAAATTTGAAAAATGAAATGAATGGAGTTTTACGTCCTACTTTTCTGCACCATGTGGGCTAATGATTAAAGACGGGCAACGCCATGCAGTGTGCAATGAGGGGAATTTTTTACCAGGACAGCGGCATTAATCTACTCTTGTTCGATTTCCAACTGTCGAGATATCTTTAACATGTACAGCCTGTAGCAAATGGGGCCTAGGTTTATTGTCCCATCTGAACTACTAGACGAACGAGGAGAGATTGGTAAATTTCTTTTTTTTAATTTGTACTTACTGCAATCGTCACCGAATGTGTTTAGTGGACAGTTACATTTTAATGTTCCATTTTCTGCCGTCAATATTCTACCATTTTTACAATCTGGAATAATCACTAACAATGATACAAATAGTGATAAACTCAAAAACTATTTTAATGATGGTAAAAACATACACGGTGGTTTAAAGATGGGTTCCCTTATTTTCATTTATGAAATGCTAATACTTATATGAATAGAAAGTAGAG
>NW_008709111.1:66294-67254 GCF_000327385.1 Lottia gigantea
CACCAACCAAATCCAAAATATCATTGAAATTTTACAAAAATATCATTGAATTTTCACCCCAAAATCCATTGACATTTCACAAAATACTACTGAAATTTTGGTACATTTTGTTTAAATCTTTCACTGAAATTCAGTAAAATCTCAATTCATATCAAAATTTCATTGAAAATGTGAAATATGATGCAATATGACATATATTATGGAAATTTCCATTAAACTTATTTCTGTAGAAACAATATAACAAACAATTTTTCCTTTATATTTTATATTTATTGTTTCTTTATTATTCTTCTTCTTCTTTTGTTTATTTTTTAGACCAATTCTGCAGTCAAAATTTTCTCCTGGTCAGTCTCTATAGATATAGTAATAAGTTGAAAATATTTGACTCTGAAATATAAAAGTTTGAGTATTGATAGATTAAAATTCAAAATCACTTAGTAGAAAAGTAGATTAAAGAGCTAGACTTGAACACCACTAATGGCATGTTAGACAGGACTCACTCCACTAATTCATTTGCCATCTCTTTCCATGTTAAAACACGAAATTCAACCTTCTATAATTCAATATATGATGACCATGAAAATTTTGAGCTACTAAAATTGAAAGTAGACTACAACCGGTTATACTCATCCGCTAGAGTTTGGCACTTCAAAAAACGACTATTTTTAGAATTAGCCTTCCACCTTTAGGTCTCTCATCATCTCACCAAATCTGAAAGATAATGCAATTTCAGACACCAAATTCCAAATCTAGACCAAATTTTACCCAAAAATAGGCAGGCAAAAACCCCAAAAGGGAGAGAGAAAGAAGATTTCTAAAAATAGCCTGGACTACAATCATTTGCATAAAATGTTTTAGTGGAGTGAGTCCATATGACTTGGTCATGTGGTCAAATCATACCATAATCACTATGTTTGTGTCATATAACAAGAGATGAGTATATTTTCTCAGACTAAATTG
>NW_008709111.1:67626-69770 GCF_000327385.1 Lottia gigantea
TTAATTCTATGGACTTGTTTCAGTATGTTCAATGTTTATTTATCAATGTATTATGTCTGCAGGGTTGGTTGAAACTACAAGAAAGGTATATTTCTGTCTTTATTAACACAATAAATAATAAAGCCAGCAAGGATTATATCCACGTCTATGGATTTAAAGGACAGGTGCGCCATTTTGGGGATTTGATTTGAGTCTGGAATATATATATGTTAATTATAGTCTTCAGAAGTACTTAAAACTAGGAATTTCTGTTTTTTCTATTTATATAGATGTCTTTTCTATATATGACAGTGTCTCAAGAAAAAACGTCTCGTCTTTTTAACTTTCGGATAATTCTGGACACACATATAGATTTGAATGCTCAAATTTCGATGGAGAGCTGTATACACTATTACTGACTTAAAAATTGCCGTCTTTCAGACTAAGGTATGATTGGTCCACAAAATGGTGCAATTGTTCCTTTAACTCAATGGGAAAAAAGAAAATATTTTCTATACCAGCCGATCTGATAGATTGAATTTGTTAAATAATATCAATAATTCCGTCTGCTAACTGTATGTTATATATCAAACTTGTCAGGTAATTAACACTGGTAGAACCAGTTACAATGTTAGTCATATAAAATGTCCCCTCATCCAACTGAAGTATGAATCAGTTTTGAAAGTACTAAATAACTTCAGGGTTGATACATGCTCAGTCTCCGGCTTTACTTAAATAATGTCATTCGTCAACCATTCATACTTCACTTGAATGAGGAGACATAATTTTCCGTAAAGCCTTCGGTTTTCACATGTTTAAAAAGAAACTTAAAAGCTTCAAAGCTGATTCAAAATGGTCTAACTGTTCCAGGTCTGGCCAGTGGAATACCTCAGACCAGCTGGTAGTCGCTGGACCGTGGCGAAGTAAATGAGCGGGGATGGGGATGACCCTGGATTTGGTCTTAATGATCTAGAACTGGCCAGTGGAATACCTCAGACCAGCTGGTGCCTTGGTGAGTTGATTGAGCTGGGATGGGGATGCTCCTGGATTTGGTCTAAATGTTCTTCTAAAAGATGATATAAGAGATTTAAAAGAAGAAAATGTTAAACTAAAACTTCATATATATATAGGATTGAAAATAGAGAGCATCAAAATAATATCATATTTTATGGTCTAAATGAAAAGAATGGCGAGATAGAATCAAAAGAAGAGAAATTAATTAGAGATATTTTGATTAATGAGGTCAGAATAAATAGTGTTTAGAACAATGAACAGTTCCAAATAAAGGACATATATAGACTGGGTTCAAGAAAACCTAACCGTCACCGACCCATATTAGTACAATTCACCAACCACAAGGATAAAGAGACGGTTGTAATCCAATGTAGAAAAGAACTCAAATCTAAACCAATCTCAGTATCAGAGGACTTTATTGAACGAGTTCGATCAATCAGGAAGGCTGAAAGCCAAAAGTGAACAAAAGCGAGCACACCTCAATTATGATAAACTCATAATCGAAAGCGTCACTTATACAGTGGACATGACAACAGGTGAACTCTTATGTATAGAAAAATGAAATAAATAGCAATCACCTTCCCAAAATATAACATTTGTGGATCAATTATTTTCTATAAATTCGCACAATTGCCATAGTCTAAGACGCATAGAAAATGATCCAGATGTCATAACTTTAGTTGAATCTACATCAATAATTGCCTTCTGTGAAACTTGGATTTACGATAAAGAGTATGTCTTTTACCGTGGCCCATTGGGGACATTTGCAATTTTTTTATTTTTCGACGTTTCTCAGTGGTTTAAGAGCAGAAGAACTGCAGAAAACAGGAATTGAAATTGTGAAAATTCGAGAAACCGACAATAAATAGAAGGAATGGAGGGAAATAGAGAAACTTTAAATAGAAAGATGACACAAAATACATAAAAATCACAAAAATTCATAAAAACAATAATTAATCAAAATCGTAAAAATAGTTAAAACGTGAAAAATTAAATTTGCCAAAATATTATGAAAAACACAAAAAATTCAAAGTGAAATCGCAAAAATTAATTTCAACCGCGGTGGTAATACATTTCAACCGTGGTGGTAATACATTTCAACCGCGGTGGTAATACATTTCAACCGCGGTTGAAATTAATTTTTGCGATTT
>NW_008709111.1:69820-72223 GCF_000327385.1 Lottia gigantea
TCTTGATGGATTTAACTTGGTATGAGTGTTTGTAATCACCCAAGGATGAACCCTATTGAAAATCAGACGAATCGAAAAATATTTAGTATGAGTTATTGCCCTTGTTCCTGAATTGTTTGTGGACACGTAAGAGAGCTGGTTTCTTGATGGATTTTGACGAAACTTGTTGTGAGTGTTTATAATCACTCAAGGATGAACCCTTTTGAAAATCAGACCAAGCGAAAAAAAATTACTATGAGTTATTGCCCTTGTTCTTGAATTGTTTGTGGACACGATAGAGAGATGGTTTCTGCATGGATTTTGACGAAACTTGGTGTGAGTGTTTGTAATCACTTCAGGATGAACCCTATTGAAAATCAGACCAATCGAAAAATATTTATTATGAGTTATTGCCCTTGTTCTTGAATTCATTGTGGACACGATAGAGAGCTGGTTTCTTGATGGATTTTGACGAAACTTGGTGTGAGTGTTTGTAATCACTTCAGGATGAACCCTATTGAAAATCAGACCAATCGAAAAATATTTAGTATGAGTTATTGCCCTTGTTCTTCAGAACCCGTTCAATTTTTAGTTTGTAAACACTCTGGAAGGCACAATTCTTGATGGATTGTTATGAAACTTGGTGAAATTGTTTATTATCACCCAAGGTTGAATCCTGTCCACCTTTTGTTCCTAGCACGTGACCTTAATGGCCGTATACCACAAATCTACAAGACTATATTTCAGATGATAGTACGAAACACATCTTTCCCCAAACAGAAATATATCAACAAGATGGTTTTGATGTCGATAGAAGGAATGTTGACGTGGAAGCAAATAATTTTGGACGAAAATTAATTGAACTATGTAAGACTTTCTCAATTCACTTCCTTAATGGTAGATTTCCAGGTGATCGTAATAGACATGTAACATATCTCGCTAATGGAGGTAGAAAGTGTTGTAGAATACATGGTTGCCTCTACTGATCTTTTTGTTGTAATTTAAGATTTTTCTGTTCTTAACCTTGACACATCAGACCATTTTCCCATTAAATATACTTTGAATTTCTCATCATCTGAAACTTTAACCGATCTAAATGTGAATCATACTGAGTGTAATAATCGAATCTAGTATATTTGGAATCCTGCATGCAAATTAGGGTTCAAAATGCGTTAAATGATATTAAATCTAAACAAATGATACAAAGTATTGTTGACAGCAACATGGACAACATAGAAAAAAATGTTGACAAATTACATTCCCTGTTACAGAATGCCTCAACCTGTATGACCACAATCCAAAAACATAAATCAAAAAGTAAGTGCATTGTAACAACAACAACCCAGTTGGTTTAACAATGTGTACCAAAAACTTCGTGACCAAAAATACAAAACATTAAATCGTTTTAGAGCCAGGAAAAATTTGTATAAGTCTAGGGGGCGCCTCTATGTCCTATGTCGTGGATTTTAAATCTGCCTTCGACAAAGTGCAGCCATCTATCCTATGGCAAGTTTTGAAATCAAGGGGTCTTAGTGGAAATTATCTCCAATGTATAACATGGACCAAAATTCTTCCATTTCAGTGAAATTTTGATATCTTTCATTTGGCTATTCGTTCATAATGATGTCGCCATTTTATCAATGGATGACGTAATTTGCATTATGAACTTTCAGTGTCTAATAAACTAGGGTTGAATATGGTGTATTGACGAGACTAATTTGTTTAACGTAACATGTCTTGTAAATAGAGTAATACAAAGATACTTATTAACTCAATGGGAAAAAATAAAATATTTTCTATACCAGCCGACCTGATAGATTGAATTTGTTAAATAATATCAATAATTCTGTCTGCTAACTGTATGTTATATATCAAACTTGTCAGGTAATTAACACTGGTAGAACCAGTTACAATGTTAGTCATATAAAATGTCCCCTCATCCCACTGAAGTGTGAATCAGTTTTGAAAGTACCAAATAACCTAAGGGTTGGGAAAAGTGAAAAATATATACATTATAAAGAAAAGAATTAATAATTTGTAATAAACTATTATAGAGGCGGGTTGATTTATACATGCTCAGTCTCTGGCTTTACTTATATAATGCCTCTCGTCTATCATTCATACTTCACTTGAATGAGGAGACATTATTTTCCGTAAAGCCTTCGGTTTTCACATGTATAAACAGCAAATGTAAAGCTTCAAAACTGGTTCAAACAAGGCTGAAAAACCACTGACACATCAACACCAAAATGGTATCTACAAACATAGTTTCAACTCTACACTGCTGTTGTAAATCAAATATCTTTCGACTGTAGTTCTCTGAAATAAAATGTATGAAAATTCTTTGTGTTTGTGCATAAACACCAACTATACCACTTCCTCCATGCCAAGTCGTACTGCTTATTGGTACCTGTTTTCCATGGA
>NW_008709111.1:72273-73514 GCF_000327385.1 Lottia gigantea
GAGGTGGTGCTTAATAGAGGTATGGTTTACCCAGGTAAGAATGACAAGTTGATATTTTGAGATAACATTTAATAATAACAATAACAATCCATGTATAAGAATAGAAATGGAATTAACGATGTTTAACATTAAAATAATCTTTTAGACATGTCTGTTTTACACTTTTGATTTTCTTCTTGCTAATTTTTCCCATAATAATCATAACCGCATAAACTAAACCTATATTCATAATCATTAATATTTGTTTAAATTCGTATATTGATTATACAAGAGGCGGTTCAAACATTGGTAAGCGCCGCCATGACAAAAACAGACTTTGAATTGAAACGATATGCTGATGAAAGATTTGAGACGCTTGCAAACAGGATATAAGAATGTGCAATCTCTCAAAATGAAGTGTCAGACATACTGAAAAATGTACCCAAATGGATGAAACGAACAATACAATTGAAACATTAAAAAATAAAATAATCAACCTAGAGGACAACATGAATGAGCTAGCGCAATACTCCAGGAAATCTCATATTCGTATTTTTGGAGTGCCGGAAAGTGAAGGGGAAGTTGAGATAGCCCAGGATATTTTCCGAAATAAACTCAACCTACAGTTCGATCTCATTATAGACGCAGCTCATAGAGTTGGCAGATTTAATACCCCCGGCCTAAGTAAACCTGGGGTAACTTTCAGACCCAGAGGTAAAATCGTAAGACTTTTGAGGAGAGACCATAAGCAAGCCATAATAACGGCCAGAAGAAAACTAGCTGTAAGCTCCATATCAATATGTGAAGACATGACTCTTACAAATGTGAAACTTTTAAAAGAAACTCAAACACATTAACAGATAAAAACGCATGGTTTACCAACGGTAAGATCAAGACTGAGGACTATAATGGACATGTGATTAGAGTTCAAACACAAACAAACATTAACGATGAAATTCTAAAAAACTAGAAATCGTAGCTAACTGACAAAGTGATATATTATATTGTAATACAATGTTTGCCTGATAAATAGAGTAATTATAACTGTGTTAACCTGTGTATATGTATATATTTAATGCTATGTAAAGCAAGTTAATATAAACCCACGTGTGTGACGCTTTAAACATCGTCTGTTCTCACTGTATTATGCATGTAGCCTGACTTCTTTAGTCTGTAAACCAATGAGATTGGCTGTGGACATGTCAATCTTTAGTTTGCAACCAATGATATTTGAGGAGGGAGGAGGAGGGGGGGGGATTAAT
>NW_008709111.1:73564-74480 GCF_000327385.1 Lottia gigantea
TCATAATAACAACAATAGGAATCATAAGTTTATTTTAACAATTTCTTCAACAATTTCAACAACATTGCTTCAATACAATTCTTTATTTCCTTGGACATTTTCTGTCCATCAGGGCATCATCCTGCTTGTAGCTCACAATAATTCCTAGCCGACGTCCTTTAAATGCACAGCATAAAATGTCTAGTACCTCAGACCAGCTGGTAGTCGCTGGGATAATCGAATATCCCATGCCATAATTTCAATAGGCTATGTGAAAATCACTTGACGGTCTTTTATCAAATATGTAATTATAAGAAATCTTAATGATAAATGATAGGCGAAATTTGAAAGAAGGGATAATAAAATTAATAAAAAAGAGACAAAAGACTAAAGAGTGGTTGTCGACTTGGCTTAACTATAATCTAGGCCTACATAATTCTGTATTAAAATTGCGAAACATTGTTTTTCAAGTATATTCATTAAATAAAAACAAGCAAGTTAAAAATAATTTTATAAAATTAACTACACCATTCTAATACAGGCTATATTGATTTAACAAATGTAACATAAAATTTCAACATATTTTTCAAGTTAGGGCCAATAGTATCATTAATAAGATTATGTTTCATATGATTTATTATTTATATATACTCATATGAATTTTGAAATACATTATTTTACGATTAGTGATGTCACCAAACACTTATTTTTAGTAAAATTGCAGGAACCTCAGATGTCTGATTAAAAATTGAAATGTCGTAAAATTGATGCTATCAGTCTCCCTGTCTTTCTTTAATTTTATATTAACGCTCTGGCATATAAGGGCATCACTATTTAGGGGAATCACTCTCGCATATAAAAGGTGCATCGATCTTGCATATTAGAGCATCACTTTGATATTTAGGGGAATCACTCTAGCATAAAAAAGGAAGACCCC
>NW_008709112.1:0-2186 GCF_000327385.1 Lottia gigantea
ATTGATAAACGTTCTGTTAGTTTTAACATTGACGGTTTGTGCCAATAGTAACGTTTAATATATTTCTCACGTAACTCATTATGATATGTACATTGCAATATAAAATGATATTCGTCCACTATTGATAATTTATCACATAAAATACAGATTCGGTTTTCTCTTGCGATTTAACTATACCTGCCTATTTCAACATTCAGCATATGAGATGACAATCTAAACTTAGAAATAACATAGCGATAAGAATCTGGGATTGATTTGGATAAGTAATATTGTAATGTAAAATGAAATGGTAGATTTTTATATATTAAACAATTGGAGGATGACTCAAAACAAGCAAACATTTCTTGGAGAAATATATCTTTAAGTCTACATGTTATAATATTAATGCTTTTATGCACAGTTTGGCTAAGCGGATAATGTCATATATAACCAAAACCCAAAGAGTATAGTAGACTCTTTATTTCTTCAAGCCAATTAGGGCTAGTAATAACGTTTTCGTTCATATCCTCATATACACATTGTAAAATACAATTTTCACTTGTCAAAATTTTAAACCAATATTTGATGATTTGAATATAGTGTGTTATATATAACGGGAATCTACCTAACTCTGCATACATCATAAAATTCATTGTGCCTCTTTTTACATGTAATATATATTTTAGAAAATCAGTGTGAACCATTTCAATTTCCTTGGAAATTCTAAAACCCCATATTTCGCAACCATAATTTAGAACAGTTGAGACGTAGGAATGAAATACATTTAATTTAGCTTCAATATTTAGTGAATTTTTGTTACATATATTAAGTATATTAAACATGCACTTTCTCCCTTGAGATGAAATTATTGACTGAGCTTTAAGAAATTTACCATTATAAAATAAATTCGTCCCCAGATAATTGAAACTGTTCACCTCTGTAGGTTTACTATTATATAACCATGTACAATGTTTCGGGAGTTTGTTTCCCTTTCTAAATACAACTATTTTTGTTTTCTCAACATTCACCTCTATGGACCATTTACATGCATATCCGTACAAAGTGTTAAGATTTTCATGCAATCCATTAATAGTTTCTGAGTTGTGTCGTCTGCATACAATGTCAAGAATATTGCAAGTTTCTTGATGTATACTGGCTCTCCAGAGTTTGCAAAGAGCTCATTCTCAAGATCATTTATGTATAACTAGAATAAAAAGGGAGATAGAGGCTCACCTTGCATTAAACCGACGTCGTTTTGAAAAAATGCCGATAATTCTGAATTTTGACGAACACATGACGTTATGCCTCCATACATGGAAGAAATTATTTGATGCATTTTACCAGTAATTCCAGATTTAGCTAATTTGAATATTAGTTTTGGTCTTTGGATTAAATCAAATGCGCGGTGATAATCGATAAAGCAGCAGAATAGTTTTTTCCCTTGTCTCAGTGATCTATTAATCAAACCCTGTAAAGCAAAGATCGAGTCAATCGTCCCATAGCCAGGCTTAAATCCAACCTGGGCGTCTGAAATACACCCATATTTATCTGACCATACTAACAATCTATTATTCAAAATACATGTAAATATCTTAGACAAACAACTGACCAACGAAATACCTCGATAATTTTGTACATCGTTAATAGAACCTTTCTTATATACAGGAACAATGATAGCTTCAGACCATTCGTCCGGAAAGCACCCCTTTTCAAAATTAAAGTTACAATTTAACAATGTACATAAATATGGAATCATAAAATCACTATATTTTGAAAAATATTCATTGATCAAATTCCAGGAGATTTATTGTGTTTAAGGTTTTTCAAGGTTCGCGCTACTTCAGCTTGAGATATAGGCTTATCTAATTCGGGATATAAACATTGTGATGTGATATTACTGTCATTATTGAATTCTATTGTTGGTGTTGAGCTAAGGTATTTAAAATAATCATGAAATTGGGATGGTTGAAAAACTGCTTTGGGTTAGACTTACGAATATTGCTCAATCTATTTCCTTCTGATCTATTAAAAGCTCTTTTTACTCTACGCTGATATATCTTATATTTGCCCTTATACAATGCTAATTTTATTCTATTCTGGGGGGGTCCTTTGCCTATTGAAATGACTTAAGCTTAATTGATACCCTTTGAACAGATCTCTGCATTTCTCGTCGAACCAGGGTTTTATAACATTTACAGGTTTAGCAG
>NW_008709112.1:8354-9573 GCF_000327385.1 Lottia gigantea
TCCATATCATTCATCACTAACGATCACCTGAGTAAAAAAAATGGAATATGAGGATTATGCACTTTAACAGTNTAAGGCGAACAATGTCTCACTATCTGTAGTATCTGAAGTTCTGTATGTTTTCTTACCAGCAGCCAAATTCATGTTCAGATGCTATAGTTCTGTTAATCCTCAATATTACGGACAGGCACGCGTAATTTCTGACGAATACAAAAAATAATTTTGTGTAATTTGGATAATTTTGTTGTTCAAGATATTCAAAATTGTCCAACCAGCTATATATATATATATATACATATTTTTGACATTTCATACCTATACTGTGTCCGGTGCTATATGGCCAGTTTTGGTGTTGATTCTCCAAAGCAACGTATATTCATTTATGTAGACACTATCAAAGTCGATAGATTTACGACATTTCAAAATATCCGGAACAAGACTTAAGGATCCATTTTAGTCGACAACTAGCCTACAAAATCAGGGTCAAAAAAGGTCAAGGTCAAAAATTGAAAATTTTGAATTTTCAAAACCTGTTCCTTTTTTTGAACTATAAAGCTGAAACAATCGAACTTCCAAGACAACGTTGCTCAACGTATGAAGTAATTGTATGCAAAGTTCCATTTTGAACAAATGTATACGTTGCGAGTTATGTCCCTTGCCAAAATTGTCAATAATGAGTAATTTAACCCGGATGTGCTAGGCTCACCTCAATTTCTTTTGCATAGGTTAATTGATATTCTGAATGTTAAGTTGTGTTCCAAATTTAAAGCTTCTACATCATACAGGTCAAAAGATATAGGTATACAAGAGTCAAGAAAGGTCAAAATAGAAAATTGAAAATATGGAAATTTCAAAACCCGTTCCTTTTTTGGAACTATAAAGCTGAAACAAATGACCTACAAAACACATTGTATTCTATTTTTTTTTGTAGGACAGTAGATTATTATGAAAAAGAGTTTTCTACTGTTTGTCAGAAAGGTAACAGCGATTTACTGAATTGATATTCAAAATGTTACGTTATGTTCCAAATGTCAAGCTCCTACATAATACAGGTCAAAAGATATAAGTCAATAAAAGTCAACCCGTTCCTTTTTTGGAACTATAAAGCTGAAACAACTGAGCTGTTAACACAAACTGGTCAAAATAATGAGGTAATTGTGTGCAAAGTTCCTTTTTGAACAAATGTATCCTATGCGAGTTATGCCCCTTTCTCAAAATG
>NW_008709113.1:0-1344 GCF_000327385.1 Lottia gigantea
GTTCTGTCTGTTCCGATTGTGGCTTAAATCGAACCAGTCCTATACCTACTTTTTCAGCACAGGTGGAACGCATCCTGATCCTTGTACCAAATTGTTTTATGGCACTTCCGGATTATTCTATGAATCTCGCACGTGTAGGACTCATCAATCGAGTACCCCCTATTGAACAGTGGACATATGTTATCTTACCTTGCACGCTATCCTATAATTATCTTTCAGCCTTCCGATCTGAATCTTTGTTTCGTCTGCTGTGTAAATGGAAAGTAAAATATGGTCCGATTATAACTGTACACTTTGGTAAGTTCATTGTATTTCTTATGTATCATTAAGATAGGAGAAGTAGGAAGGGAAAGTTGTAGAGAGAAAAATAAGTCGAGGAAGTAATGAGAAGAGACAGGGTAGGTAGAGAGGAAGGTGAAGGAAAAGTTATAAGTAGTGACAGAGAAAATTATAAAACGGAGATAGGACTTAAAGTAGTGATGGTAAATAGAGAGGTAGAAAAGAAGTCGGTAAAAGATACAACGTAGGTATGGACGAAGACAAGTGGTAGAATGACAGGGAGATGAGAGATTACAAGTGAAAAAAGAGACACAATAAGGAAGAGACAGGGAAAATTCATTTATAAGGGAGATAGGTTCAGAAAGAGCACTAGGGTAGTGGAAAGGGGAATAGAGATAGAGAAATTCAGATAGTAGTTGAATTGGGGGTTGAGAGGTATTGACACATTTTAACATCAAAAACTGGATTCCTCAGTGGTCGAATGAAAATTACAATTACAAAGAGTTACTGCCCTTGAACTAATACGTATATAAAACGTTACAATTTTAATGAAGAATTTTGATTCGCATTCCATAAAAATTTGGTGGCAATTCAAAACTGTTCCGACTGTAGACTCTAGATCGATCTCACGATTTACCTGTATATTACATATCAGTGCGACTTTGCCTTATTCTCATTTGCTTCGGACAAATTCGGTATATTTGTTTTTTTTTTTTTTTTAAAGGGGTGGAGCTTCAACCATGAAACAACATCAAAATGAACATGTTGTAGTTTACCTTAGATCCACCAACTTTCCTCTACGATTCTGTTTCTATTGCAGGTCCAGTTAAATGTGTCACACTGAACAGTACCGAGGTCGTGAGAGAGGCTTTGATCAAGAAAGATATAGACTTTGCCGGAAGATTGAAAACACATACATGTTAGTTGATATTGTCTACTTTTATCAGTCTATTCTAATTATTTCACGGACTTCAATTAATTATTTTTAATATGTTTTGTCTCCATTGTAATCTAACAAGTTTCAACCGCAATCCCGTTCGAATGACGTTATATTTATTTAGCCAA
>NW_008709113.1:7295-8397 GCF_000327385.1 Lottia gigantea
CAAAACCTGTACGTTGGCGTTGGCGAGGAAGTTCTGTGTCAATCTTGCTGTGTGTGGCCTTGCATTGTCATGTGNGAAAAGGAGTCCACGAGGCTGTTGCTGAATAAAGGGCACCACAACAGGCCGTAGGATGTCATCAATATAACGCTGTGCATTCAGGTTTCCACGAATTACGACAAGCCTCGTTTTGACGTCACCACATACGAACGACCGGACCTGTTGGATAAAGTTAGGCGCCAAACGTTCACCAAATCGTCAGTATACAAGCTGTCGTCCATCGTTTTTGAAGATGAGGAATCTGCTCTCATCAGAGAACATAACACGTGCCCAGTCCCGCCGTTGCCAACGTCGAACTCGCCTGGTCCAGATCAGTCTGTTGTTCCGGTGTCGAGGCGTCAGGAGCGGTCCGCGGTAGGGATGACGTGGCCGGATACCATACTGCCGTAGTCTCCTGTAGACGGTCTGTCGACTGATCCTGTGTCCCAGTGCTGTAGCCGCCGTGGACGTCGCTGTTACGGTGCGGTTCCTCAGGTGTAATACCCGGATGTACCGATCTTCATGGGGCGTGGTTACTCGTGGTCTTCCACTCCTGGGCCTGTCTGACGTCTGACCTGTCTGACGTAACCGCTGCATCAACCTGGTTATAGTGATGCGTGCGCAGCCCAACCTTCTGGCGACGTCGACGTGTGTCGCTCCTTGTTGGACCATTCCAACGGCTCTCTCTCTGTCGATGGCTGTCAAAAGTGGCATATCTTGTGTTCTTTTTGTTGCTGTGATATCAACGTGTCTGATGAGCCGTTTTATACAGTTTTTATGCACGTGCAGAACATGCTAGACAGGGAAATGTCACTTTCACGAAATTTACGTTTTTTCCCGGAAGTGATCACGTGTTCCCGGTATTTTTATCGACTATGCTGTGTTTGGGATGTGCAATACGAATTAGCATGTTTTCATATTAGACAATTCACTTAGTAAAAAACAATTTTGAAAATAAGTTGGTATCGTTTCTTTTGGACACTAGTTTATAACTATAAACTAAAAGTTATCAATCTGATTGAGTAAGGTATGCCCAATCTTAATTCTGTGTCTAACAGCCCAGCGG
>NW_008709113.1:15203-16146 GCF_000327385.1 Lottia gigantea
CCAGTTAGGCCTATTAACCTTAGAAATAACACTCAACGAACAAGAAAACTTAATCTCACTTAGTCTCATTACTGCTTGATTTTTTATAGACAAGCGACCTATTCAATATTTACGATATGACTATGCGATATAAGAAAACTGTGACTAATTTTCCTTATCAAATTTCAATGACCTTGACCTTGACCTTTTTGTACATGAATAGTGACATTTCTTTGTGTCAGATTGTGCCACACCCATTTACAGTTGGGGCGAATGGAAGTAGGTCAAGGTGACTTTTGCTTGCGGTTATGGATTAAGACCAATGTTTGGATCACTATACATTAAAGGATAACTGCTTCATCTGCAATAGGACAGCATAAAGTCACTGTTGTAACACTATGTTAGGACAAAGCCACTGTTTTAACACTATGTTAGGACAAAGCCACAACAATGACCAAGCTCTGCAATAGTCACTGTATGAAAGTACTACATGACAATACAAGGTACCTGTTGCAACATGACAACATAATACAATACGTGAAAGTTCATGTCGAATTTTCCTCGAAAATACATGGCTAAAACCTCTATAACACAGGATCTATATTTTGACGACCACAATGTCAAGCTATGACGAATTTCGTAGGACTACTTATACCTTGTCTGCCATAGTCACCTTTCTTGTATCATGGAAGTTTGTAAATGAAGCGATTTGATTGGATTGTACGCTAGCAAAAACTAGCCAATCAGAGACTTCGATTGAGATTCTGTAAACACAAAGCCATTATGTTTACAGCCATTCTGTGAAGGGTTCGGATTGGCTATATTCGTTAGCATACATCAAACTGCTACATTTTGCGATACAAGAATAGTGGCTATTATAGTCAAGGCATAAGAACGAAGTTCGTAATACATGTAGCTTGACATTGTGAAGACGAGGACTGTACAGGAAAGAGTGATTCAATTA
>NW_008709114.1:0-1263 GCF_000327385.1 Lottia gigantea
ATTGATATGAATATTTAATGATTTATCAATATAAATATATTTTTGATTCATTATTGATATGAATATTTAATGATATATCAATATAAATGTATTTTGATTCATTATTGATATAAATATTTAATGATTTATCAATATAAATATTTAATGATTTATCAGTATCTAATGATTCATTAGTATGAATATCCTTTTGTACAAATATTTAATGATTTATCAATATAAATATATTTTTGATTCATTATTGATATGAATATTTAATGATTTATCAATATAAATATTTAATGATTTATCAGTATCTAATGATTCATTAGTATAAATATCCTGTTGTATAAATATTTAATGATTTATCAATAAAAACATACTATGATTTATCAGTATCTAATGATTCATTAGTATAAATATCCGTTTGTATAACTATTTAATGATTTATCAAGTATAAATATATTTAATGATTCATTATTGATAGAAATATTTAACGATTTATCAATATAAATATATTTTTGATTCATTATTGATATAAATATTTAATGATTTATCAAGTATAAATATATTTAATGATTCATTATTGATAGAAATATTTAACGATTTATCAATATAGATATATTTTTGATTCATTATTGATATAAATATTTAATGATTTATCAGTATAAATATATTTTTGATTCATTATTGATATAAATATTTAATGATTTATCAATATAAATATATTTTTGATTCATTATTGATATAAATATTTAATGATTTATCAGTATAAATATATTTTTGATTCATTATTGATATAAATATTTAATGATTTATCAATATAAATATATTTTTGATTCATTATTGATATAAATATTTAATGATTTATCAATATAAATATATTTTTGATTCATTATTGATAGAAATATTTAATGATTTATCAATATAAATATATTTTTGATTCATTATTGATATAAATATTTAATGATTTATCAATATAAATATATTTTTGATTCATTATTGATAGAAATATTTAATGATTTATCAGTATAAATATATTTTTGATTATTATTGATATAAATTATTAATGATTTATCAATATAAATATATTTTTGATTCATTATTGATATAAATATTTAATGATTTATCAATATAAATGTACTATGATTTATCAGTATCTAATGATTCATTAGTATGAATATACTTTTGTATGAATCTTTAACGATTTATCAATATAAATATATTTTGATTCATTATTGATATCAATATTTAATGATTTATCAATATCAATATATTTTTTGATTC
>NW_008709114.1:7700-9438 GCF_000327385.1 Lottia gigantea
TGATTTAATGGTAATATTCATTGTGATGATACTCATTCTGCTTATGATTTAATAGTGATATGTATTATAATATTTATTCTTCTGATGATTTAATAGTAATATTTATTATAATGATATTCATTCTTCTGATGATTTAACAGTAATATTTATAATAATATTTATTCTTCTGATGATTTAATGGTAATATTTATTATAATATTTATTCTTCTGATGATTTAATGGTAATATTTATTATAATGATATTCATTCTTCTGATGATTTAACAGTAATATTTATTATAATATTTATTCTTCTGATGATTTAATAGTAATATTTATTATAATGATATTCATTCTTCTGATGATTTAACAGTAATATCTATAATAATGATATTCATTCTTCTGATGATTTAATAGTAATATTTATTATAATGATATTCATTCTTCTGATGATTTAACAGTAATATTTATAATAATATTTATTCTTCTGATGATTTAATGGTAATATTTATTATAATATTTATTCTTCTGATGATTTAATGGTAATATTAATTATAATGATATTCATTCTTCTGATGATTTAACAGTAATATTTATTATAATATTTATTCTTCTGATGATTTAATAGTAATATTTATTATAATGATATTCATTCTTCTGATGATTTAACAGTAATATCTATAATAATGATATTCATTCTTCTAATGATTTAATAGTAATATCTATTATAATGATATTCATTCTTCTGATGATTTAATAGTAATATTTATTATAATGATATTTATTCTTGTGGTGATTTTTATGGTAATATTTATTGTGGCAATATTTATTCTGGAGATGATTTAATGGTAATATTAGTTGTCATATTCATTCTTGTGATTTTATGGTAATATTTGTTGTGAAGTTTTTTATTTTTATGATGATTTTATGGCAATATTTATTGTGGCAATATTTAATCTTATGATGAGTTTATGGTAATATTTATTGTGATATTCTTATCATTTTATGGTAATGTTTATTGTGATGATATTTAATCTTATGATGAGTTTATGGTAATATTTATTGTGATATTCTTATCATCTTATGGTAATATTTATTGTGATATTCTTATCATCTTATGGTAATATTTATTGTGATATTCTTATCATCTTATGGTAATATTTATTGTGATATTCTTATCATTTTATGGTAATGTTTATTGTGATATTCTTATCATTTTATGGTAATGTTTATTGTGATGATATTTAATCTTGTGATGAGTTTATGGTAATATTTATTGTGATATTCTTATCATCTTATGGTAATATTTATTGTGATATTCTTATCATTTTATGGTAATGTTTATTGTGATGATATTTAATCTAATGATGAGTTTATGGTAATATTTATTGTGATATTCTTATCATTTTATGGTAATGTTTATTGTGATATTCTTATCATCTTATGGTAATATTTATTGTGATATTCTTATCATTTTATGGTAATGTTTATTGTGATGATATTTAATCTAATGATGAGTTTATGGTAATATTCATTGTAATTATATTTTCCTTTGTCACGATTTAGTGGTAATATTTATTATGATAATAAAAGATTTACCTACTCTTCGTATGGCGAAGTTGACAATATAATGGCGGAAGGAAACTCCACTGTAAACCATGTAACAACTCCATTAATATTAGAATGACCAAAACACTTCATTTCAAAACTACACTGGAACAGAAAAACAACATCATAACTATATAACTCAATTGATACAA
>NW_008709115.1:0-965 GCF_000327385.1 Lottia gigantea
GGCAAGCATCTTTTAAAGAAAGGTTTGGAAATGTATTCAAAATAACTGCAGAATATATGAATACCTTATTGAAATGGCCAAAGATGAAACCTGACCAACATGTCCAGTTGGAGAAGTTTTCTCAAAAACTCTTAACTTGTTTGAATGCAATGTCTGATGTGCACTATTTGAAAGATTTGAATAATCCTCAAAATTTAAGGGAATTAATGGACAAGTTACCTTTCTACTTGCAAGATCGATGGCGAAGAAAAGCTCATAGCCTACAACGTGCTACTTTTGAACATTTTGTTAACTTTGTATGCGAAGAAGTAGCCATATCATCAAATCCTGTGTTTGGTAAAAACTTGGAGTCTAGTAATAGCTCAGCGGGTCAAAATAGTAAACCTGCGTTTCGTAATCAGTCCTTTGCAACAGGTGTAGATAAAAACAATAATAATCACAATGCTTATTATCAAAGACAGAGTACGGTGAAGTGTATCTTTTGTTGTGGATCTCATGACATTGATTTTTGTTCAGAATTTCTTAAATTGTCATATGAAGAAAGACGTTTATTTGCTCGTCAGAATAGACTCTGTTATGGTTGTTTAAGAAAATATCATGACAGTAGAAACTGCAGAAACAAGAAAACTTGTAGGAAGTGTGGAAAGAATCACCCAACTGCATTTCACTTAGACAACCTATTATCAAATGAACATTCTTCAAGCGCTAAATATGAATCTAATTATAATCAAGGACAGTATTCTCAGCCATATTACAGAGGTCCTCCACAACATTCAAACAATTCATTCAACAGTGCTAACGGTTATCAACCTAACGCACCTCAGAATAATGACTATCCCTCAAAAGTTCCTGTTGTCAGTAACGGATGTGCTGATATGCCAGGTGAAGAAATAGACATTATGATGTCAATAGTACCGGTGAACGTGTATAACAAGGGCAATGATATCATGATAAAAACTTATATG
>NW_008709115.1:6236-8673 GCF_000327385.1 Lottia gigantea
CTTTACAGCTAAACCACGTATTTTCACGTCTTTTCACATCGTTTTATATACCCATATTGCTTAACGACATACTGTATAATCATCTAACGCATCAAACGAATTATTTGTGAACTGTGTGTGTGGAATGTGAGGTGTCGTAATAAAACGTAAAAATAGTAACTGAATTGTTTCTCCTTAATTCATGAAAGGAACGAACGTCCCGCCCACAGTGGGTGATGCCTTGCTGCATCACTTTTTTTGAGTTTGATTACTGAGTAGTGTTCTTTAATCAAATCATTAAACCGAGAAGTATTAAATACAACTCACTGTCAATTGTATATTATCATTATGTTTGATTAATGAGTAGTATTCTTAATCAAATAATTAAACAGAGCAGTTTTAAATACAACTCACTATCACTATTCTACTTTTTTTGAGTTTGATTACTGAGTAGTGTTCTTTAATCAAATCATTAAACTGAGAAGTATTAAATACAACTCACTGTCAATTGTATATTATCATTATGTTTGATTAATGAGTAGTGTTCTAAATCAAATAATTAAATTGAGTAGTTTTAAATACAACTCACTATCACTATTCTACTATTATTGAGTTTGATTACTGAGTAATGTTCTTTAATCAAATCATTGAATTGAGTAGTTTTAAATACAACTCACTATCAATTATATATTATCATTATGTTTCACTACTGAGTAGTGTTCTTAATCAAATAATTAAATTTAGTAGTTTTAAATACAACTCACTATCAATGTTCTACTATAATTTTCTGTTATTATCAAGTTTGATTACTGAGTGGTGTTCTTTAATCAAATCATTAAACTGATAAGTAAATTGGAAAGATTTTTTTTCTTGTCAAAGAATCAAAGAAATACGTAAAACAGAATTTTTGTTTCCTTAAAAAATGGCATTTCTTAAATATCACTTTTGAATAACAAGCCCTCTGGGCTACAAAAATTAACACACTAAAACATTTTTAGACTTTAAGTTGGTCATCTCTTACAGACACAAATAGAGCCAAATCATTTAAACAAATAGTAAGCTTGCTAGTACATTATTTCATTTTTAGTCAAGGACAGCCAATACTTTATCAACTTGTACCTTCCTTATAACCAAAGACAAAACCCAATTTCCCAGCCATTGTCCATATTACCAGTATCTCTATAATTCAACTTTATTCAACACTGATGAGCCATCCATAGATATCTTATATCATTTTCCAACTTATATAAATAACATGTATCATTTATCATTTTCCTGCTAATATAATCATCATGTATCATTTTCCAAATAATATCAATATCATGTATCATTTTCCAAATAATATCAATATCATGTATCATTTTCCAACTAATATCAATATCACATATCATTTTCCAACTAATATCATCATAAGACTCATAATATCCATTATTATCCCTTTATTAAAATATATATGTATAAATTTCTTACTAATATAAATATCAGGTATCATTCTGTTCCTTATATCAATATCATTTTGTTCCTTATATCAATATCATGTTCATTTTGTTCCTTATATCAATATCATGTATCATTTTGTTACTTATATCAATATCATGTTCATTTTGTTCCTTATATCAATATCATGTATCATTTTGTTACTTATATCAATATCATGTATCATTTTGTTACTTTATCAATATCATGTATCATGTATCATTTGTTACTTTATCAATATCATGTATCATTTTGTTACTTTATCAATATCATGTACATTTTTCCCTACTATTATCAACATCACACATCTTTTCCTGATAAATGTCCAAACCATGTATCATTTTCAAACTAATTTTATTATCATCCATGATTTTCCAACTAATATGAATATCTTTCTGTACTTGTATGTATCATCTACCTACTTATATCAATATTATGTACCATTTTTCTATTATCAATATCAGACATCTTTTCATGTCTAAAATCAATACCATGTGTCCTATTTAAAACTAAGTTTATCATCATCCATTATTTTCCAAATAATATCAATATCTCATTCTGTATGTAACGCTTCCCTACTATCAATACTGTGGATATTTTACTTATATGTAATATGTGTCATATAATAATGCTTTCCTACTATCACTACTGTCCATATTTTACTTATAAGTTATATGTACCATTTTCCAAATAATATCAATATCTCCTTCTGTATGTATCTCTTTCCTACTTATCTTACTTATTGGCAATATCATGTATCGTTTCCCTACTAAGAGTAAAATCAATATCATTAACATTAACATAAATATCATGTATCATTTCCTACTATTATCAATAGTACAGATACTTGTGTGGATGGGTCTTTACCTTAATTTCATAATAATAAGTAACTTCCTTTTAAATGCTCTAATTCCTACAAATACTTCAAGGTTATTACTGTTACATTGTGTTTAAATACATTGCATGCTAAAAATGTGGATGA
>NW_008709116.1:0-1716 GCF_000327385.1 Lottia gigantea
AGTTGATAAGTTGAATTTTAAAAAATGTTGACTAATTCAACCAAATCTTCAAATCACACTTAAAGGCTTTAAATTTGATTTGATGGCTTTATTGAAATATTATAGCCTTTTTATAAATTGGACTCATCAAGTCGAAGTATAGATTCAAAATGGCTGCAAACTATACATTCGTGTTCGTTATTTCCAAGAACCATACATAGTTTCGTATGATTCATTAAAATGTCTAAAAATCCTGATATTATATTTTCTGAATTATTGTATAATTACAGATGACACAACATGATATTAGTTTTGTAGCTGATTTTCTGAAAGATAATTTTACCCAGCATACTCAGGTATATAATTTTGATTAATGATTCTATGATTGCTTACTGTCTATTTCTATTTCTATAAGAGAGGTAACTGTCTGACATTTAACTGTTTGAATGTAATAGTGGACCTTAAAGGATGCTAGTAAAGAAGGTTCAATTGAATGAAAGCTTTGAAATACGTATTTTCAACTTCTATATCAGGACTAAATTCCTTTTTGAACATAGGGATAACTGTTTTTGACCGTATCGTACCATTATAGTGGTTATAAAGCCAAACTGGTCTTGAGTGAGTTGCTAGTTTCTGGTAAAGGTTTAAAGGGACAGGTGTGCCATTTGTTTTGGGTTGATTTTAGATATATTTAAATAGTCTTCAGAAGTACTAGAAATGTATGAAAATCACATAATTCCTTTAAAAATACTGCAAACTAGGAATTTTACTCACTATTTTCATATATGTCTATATATCACAGAGTATCATAAATTGACGAGTCTCTTTTTAATTTTTAAACTCAGATAATTCTAGATGCACATGTATTTGAAGGTTTAAATTTCATCAATGAGCTGTGAACACTATTACTGATTAGTTCTGCTAAAAAAATTCCAGTTTCTGAGACTAAAGTATAATTGGTCAAAAAAATGGCTTACCTGTATCTTTAAGCCTAACTGGACTATAAACATTTTGGGTTGTATGGTTGACACAGTTCTTCTCTATAGAAGAAAGTTGTATTGACAATGGTTCATTATAAATCCGGGTAGATTTTATCATATGCAGAAAACAAGTTTATTTTTTTCCTTCTATTTCAGAATGGTGAAAGTCATCATGAAGAAGATAAAAAAGAAAAGTTTCGACTTGAAAAAGTTGGCCAAGTAGGTAACATGTTTTATTTTAGCAGGTGTTTTCCCTGTTCAATTAGTTACTTGATCAATGGTGAATCAACAACATCTATATTTATCATTTTATATTTGTGATTGCAATTGTTCAGAACATTCAGGAGGTTTCTGAGATGCCTAGTACCACCAGACAGAATTCACACTTGACTGTTGACTGACTGTTTCATCCGTTGAAATGCAGTGGTCAAGAGATTTTATTTATCTAACAGTATAGTAGTATATTAGATCTTTGCTGTCTGAATAGTTGATTAAATCATTCATTGTTAAAGATGGGTTTCCTTATTTTTTAGTATCAAATTAAGCAGACTATTTGATTAATTGGTGTTTCTAATGAATTATCATGTATTCTTAATCATATCATTATTTTCTCATATTGCATATAATTAAGAGTTTTAACTAATCATAAATGTCCATGTATGTACAGTCTGGATAAACAAAAAATACTTTTTGACATTTCTTGATCGGTCACTCTTTGGAATTCTGCTGGTAATTTTCTTCTAAAGTTAGCTAATGA
>NW_008709116.1:7105-8791 GCF_000327385.1 Lottia gigantea
GGTGCACAGCCTGTAGCACACAGGGCCTCGGTTTATTGTCCTATCCGAACGACTAGACCCTTTTTCCATGTCAGCCCCTCTTACCTGCATCACTGACAGGGGGAAACCGGGTTGAAAAATCCGAAGGTATTATCTCGACCTATGCCGGGATTGAACCCTGGACCTTCAGGTTAGTGAGCAAGCGTCTAACTCACTGAGCCACCGCGGCTCCCGAAATTTGTGAAACTTCAGATGATTTGTGGTTGTTCTCAATCAGCCGCATGAAGTAAATACATACGTAAGTTTTAATTATACACAAGTGTTGTGGAATATACGATTTACAATGAGATTTTTTATACTATTTACATGGCAAATCGTAATCACTTTCAATTGCTTTGTTTTTGTTCTGTTTTTTTTGAGAACGTCTTAAGCCCAAACTGAAAATGGTAAAGTATTTTTGGTTTGACCAAGGATCTTTAAATGGGCTGGAATCTAAAATGAATATCGAAAACTGAAATTTTTGCAAAACTGGAAGTGGAATATCGCATAATGTGCAATAAATTGGTTTGGGGATTGTGAGAAAAATAGAAAGCTTATTGAATCAAAGGCTAATAAATACAACATTAGATAATTGTTTTTGCCTTTGTCTGTTTCAAAGAGTTCTAGTAAGTAGGATATAAAGTTAACTTTCATCAACTTCATCTTAATTTCTTTCAGAATTATGGAAGATAGTGGAATAGTTGGAATTAGTATAGGAAGTCTTTCTGTAGAATGTCCTGACACTACAATTGATTCTAATTCTGCCAATAGGTAGGCTTTTATTTATATTTCCCCCACTTGGCTGACAATGTCAATTTCAAGTGCAATTGGTAATATAGATGCCATAGCCTCAAACTAATTAAGAGACCATAGTCTATGAGAACATAATCTTATGTACATAAGGTTTTTGTGCTGCTGACATGTTTCAGATATACAAACAGCTTTTTTGGGGCAAGAAAATACTGCAGTGCCAAGTCCCTCTTTTAAATCTTATTCACTTGGGCTTATGCTGCTGACAAGTGTTTGGGATAAACAATCACCATCAGGACCGTTTACAGAGGACGCATCATATCTCATGCCAATTGAGACTACTGATCTTCATAAAGTAAAAACTTCCTCAGTTTGAGAAAATGTTCAAACAGAGTTACTGGTAATCCCTGTGTTCCCAAATGTGGAAAACACCAACTCTCCCTAAGTTTTCTTCTGATTTGATAAAACTTGATGAGTATTACTTCATATATTTGGCAGCCATGGTAAGGAAACAAAAACAAACAAAAATTGTATTATGCCAGTTTTTATTTTATATGCTAAACTCATTATTACAAATATGTATTTCTGATATTTACAGGCATTGCATAGTACTATATTATCAAAATCTATGACAAATTTTTACCCAAAATGAAAAATACTTAAAGGGGTAGTAGCGCCATATGGAAGGAGGGAATTTGGGTCTTGAATATATGTAAATAGCCTTCGGAAGCACTAGAAATTTACGAAAATCGCAGGATTTCTTCAAAAACACCTCAAACTAGGAATGTCTTCTACATCACAGAGTATCTTAAATTGACGAGTCGTCATTTTAACATTCGAACTCATATAATTCTGGACACACATGGATTTGAAGACTCAAATTTCAACGGTGAGCTATGAACACTATTAATTCCTGTT
>NW_008709117.1:0-6267 GCF_000327385.1 Lottia gigantea
ATGCAGACTGCATATAGCTAGTTTGAAAACTTTCAGATTTTGATTTGATTTCTTGTGTTTTTTGAAGTCCTTGGGGTCTAATTAGTAGGAAAAGATCAAAACTTGAGCCAAAAGTTTGTATTTGAAAAAGTTGTCCATAGGCCATATTTGCCTCTATGGCCAATATGCATTAAAAATGTAAAAAATTATTTTCTGATCTATGGCAGATATTTGAGTTCTGTTTTTTCTGACATGTCCAGATAGTCCAACTGAATATTGGTGCAAAATTTCAGCATGGTAGCTTTGTAAGTTTTCACGCAAAAAATTTATTTGTCATTGAGCACTTCTTGTGCACCAATATGCAGACTGTATATAGCTAGTTTGAAAACTTACAGATTTTGATTTGATTTCTTGTGTTTTTTGAAGTCCTTGGGGTCTAATTAGTAGGAAAAGATCAAAACTTGAGCCAAAAGTTTGTATTTGAAAAAGTTGTCCATAGGCCATATTTGCCTCTGGCCAATTTGCACTACAAATTACAATTCCATCTATCTGATCAAAACAGGTTTTGTATTCAGCCCTTTGCACTGTCTAGTGCAGTTACTGCAAGTCTTTCGGAATTTACAAGACGTACATTGTGAAGTGCCCTTGTAATCGCCCAACATTTCGACAAAAAGGCGTGAATATTGGAGATTTGGGCACGTTAGTCAAAAGTCATAGGTACTCGGAATACAAGCTTTAGCGCTGTAGTGAACATAAGGAACCCCGATATTTTAATGGAAATTTCACACAAGCTAGAAAAAACAATCTGCAATCAAATTACCCCTCGATCCAACCTTTACCAATTGACATAGGACATATCTTCTAGTCCGAATTTAGCTTTATTGACATCATAATTGTAAAGAGTATGAACAAAAATAATTTAGTTTTTATCATAATGACAGGTCTTTTTCAACCTGGACAATAGCTAATATTTTTTACAGGTAGTTTGGTTTGTTTAGATTTTGAACAAATGAAATAAAATGAATTGAGTTCTACGTCCTACTTTTCTGTGCCTTATAGGCTAATTAACGCCAAGCAGTGTACAATTGGGAATTTTGCTAGAACAGTACTTTTCGTCGATTTACTGTACTGCAGCACATACGGTCTTAGTTTATTGTCCCTTCAGGTTAGCGAGCAAGTGTAAATTTGCATCCACGGAACTTAAATATTTTCATCTCGTTTTCTGTTACATTGATTTATCATTTGAATGTTTTCATTCTATGGATTGACCTATCTTTTTATTTTTATAAAAACAGTACAACAAAGTTTTTTTGTTGTGTTACTGTATAGATAGTCCGAGATGCCATACATCAAAGGATCGTACTTGAAACTGATCAAATGAAACAAAAACGACTTTAGCTTATTCGCTTGTTATTATTTGGTATACGAGTTGGTAATACAAGGCTTTTCAATATCGGAATATTTTTAAAATTTGACTAGAAACTGACCTAGATAATGAGCGACACACAATATTAGTCTTGATTACGGATTACATTGTTATTAAGATTATACCCCTTTGACCACCTGTTAACTCTTTTGATCTATGCTACACGTGCAAGATGATGTAGGTGATGTGATTTTCATTTTGTTACAGAACGAATTCTGTGTATTGAACGTTAGAAAAGCAGTTTTAATAAAGGTAAGCTATTTAAAACATTTCAAAACATTCTGCCAGACAGCATTTTCCGACCCTAATGTAGTTTATTCAATATTATGACTTAATCAGTCATATTTCACAAATATTCTTCTTCGTACTAAGTCCGAAGCGTGCTTACCCCACTAGACTTAATTGTTGTCATTTCATTCATTCAGTCATTCATGTAATCATCCACTCACTCAGTTATTCATTCATTCATTCACTGTTTTATCAATTCATTTAATGAATTTTGTATCTTAATTTTAATCATTTGTTTTATCCAAAACGTGCTGGCTGTTGTCATTCAAATCGTTATTTTCATTCATTCAATCATTTATTCAATTGGAATTTTATAACTAAATAAAGTATTGTGAATTGTGAATTCGGATCGAGACTTTGCGCTGCACCTTCCCAATGTCAAGCTCTTACGACTTGTCTTAAATATTTGGTGCTGTGAGCCCTCTTTAATAATTCTTTTCATCTCCTCCTCCCAAAACGCAACTGCCCATAAATTCAATCTCTCTTGACTGGAAAGGGTCCTGAAAAAGATGTGTGTTCATGTTTATATTTTGCTCAAAGTAAATATATTTGTAGATGAAAAAGGACATACAACAGATCGAAAGCTTTTTTTTTAAATTCCTTCAAAACAAACTGTACAACATGCATGATTGATTTATACTACTAGAAACCACAAGAAATTGAAAGTGACTTCCTTCTCTTAACTCCTCTCCCCTTAAACTTATAAAACATTACACTTTTTATAGGACAGTTGGCCACATCATTGTGAACTTATCTTTTGGAAGAAAACCTGTGTATTGAACAAATGCAGTTTTATAAAAGATATAAAAGATAAGTCAATTAATCATATTTAATCCCTTTACTCACCTAAATCTGTATAAAGTTATTTGAATTCATTTCCAGCTGTGTAGATGAGGATTTTATATCCGAAATAAATTCTAAATAGAATCATGCGACCTCTTGTTAATTCATTATCATGACGTTAATCCTGAGTCAGGAAAGCAAGGAAAAGCTGCTTACCAATAGGCAAGTTATGTTATGTTTATGAAATTTAACTATATTACCCTGTCAATGACTGAATGGAAAGAGCGTCTAGTCGATCGGATGAATGCAGGCTTTGCACAATCCCGTTTCCTATTTAAGGATATAAATCGAAAATTCGATGGCACTGTCATGACAAAAACAATGCTGTTGCGAAGTGTAGTATTACCATAAAAATATTTTATTTTATTTCATTTTTGCGGTAATATGTAATGAATGTCACAGTTCTACAAAAGGTAAGCCAACTACACATTCTATACTTTTGAAGTACTTCTAAAAGCATTTTGTCTTGAATTTTTTATTCTACGCCAGTCCCTATCTAATGACTTAAACCAATCATAGCTTGTCCTATGGAACCCGTTTTTGATATATATTATATCAAAAATTGTATTGGAATTTGTTAATTTGTGGAAATATACATAAGGAGAAGACACTTGTTTTTACACGTAGGACTGTGTTGTCCTATAATGGAATTAGCTGCTATTTTGAGGTATACATTTTTGGCCATCACATGAAAAGATAGGCCTTCGTACACACGTATTGAGCCTCTATACTTCCGTCATACACGACGCATAGCAGCTCTACATGCTACGATTTTGACAGATTTTTTTACCCACATTATTATTCATCAATGAAAGTTGTGATGGCATTTTCTACTATGAGGGTTTGTATAAAATGTGTTAGCACTCGACATGTAACACACTAATATCTTATGTTTGGTTTTGAATGATTTTGTAGATGATGGTTAAAAAGAATAGTTATAGATAACAGTTAAGAAGAATAGTTATAGATAATGGTGACGAAGAATAGTTATAGATGATTGTTTAGAAGAATAGTTGAGGATAATAGTTAAGAAGAGTAGTTATAGATAATAATGACGAAGAATAGTTATAGATAATGATGAAGGAAAATAGTTATAGATAATGATGAAGGAAAATAGTTATAGATGATGGTAAAGGAAAATAGTTATAGATAATAGTTAAGAAGAGTAGTTATAGATAATAGTGAAGGCAAATAGTTATAGATAATGGTGAGGAAAAATAGTTATAGATATAGCTAAAGAGGGAATTTTATAGACAATGGTAATGAATAATAGTTAAAGATAATGATTAAGAAGAATTGTTGTAGTTAATGGTTAAGTTATAGATGGTAAGCGAGTTTTGTTTTAGACTAATGAATCGTTTTGTTTCTTGTTTGCAGGTTAAGATGGAACAGAAGATGAAAAATATATCTCATATAATACTGACTTAATCTGATTCAAAACACAAGCATTATATACATAGCTGTATCAAAAAGTATATGTAATGGTTTTTAATGATTGATGGTTCTTACCAGAGTTTTTTTTGTCATTGTAATTTCTAAATATTTTATATTGAAAGGTCTTATCCAACTAGCAGATTTAGGTCTTTAATATTACGTTTGTAGAAAACAAGTTATGATTTTCGTTTTACATGAACATTGTTTTCTTAAGGTTCAAATAGATCTTATATTGATCAATATTGGTGAGTTAGATTTTTGGTTAAATCTCCTTGTATTTTCTAAACATTTGAGTTCTTTTCTTACTAGTTGCTTTTCGCGCAAGCAAACGTTATTTCTGTCCAAGGGTTTTTAGTAAGATTTATAGACGGTCGTACCTTGCTTATTGCTTGAATGGAATTCGTTATATCTATGCAACTGTGTAATATCTAGGTATGGTATATCAAACAGTCAATATATAAATGCACAATATTGTGTTACTCTGTAATACCCTGGGATGTACTGTAGGTGTCCTTTGACTTACTTGTTAGTAAGTTGTTTGAAGATTTTAAAAGACTTCTATTATGGATAGACCTGTGAGCCGCCGAGAATCTGCGGCTAAGCCGCCACATGCCACAAGCCGTTGCCGCCAATATATTTCCGCAGACGCTACGCTAGCCAGGTATCACTACAGTATGAAAAGCACACATTGTTAAGTATTTGGAAACTGATATTGTTGTCTGTTATTCTAGAATTTTGAATCTGATTTAACCAAGACTTTCCACTTGTCTAGTAGATGTGTTTTACCGGGTCTGGTTTAAATTGTTGTAATTCAGCATTGGTCTTTTTAGTTAATGAATTCCGTTGCAACCAATTTAAATTGGATTTGTGTATCGGACAAACATGCCAGATTGATTGGATTAGCTCGGAAATGAGTCAATTATGCGAAATCCACAAGTAAAACTAATGATTGACGTAAGTTTGATCATATTTAGCTAATTTTGCAGTTAAATCCAATTTCCTCATTAAATGAATCGAGTCTGAATTCTTAATGCTTGAGTAGGTATAATTTATGTGTCAGAAAGAACTGTACACTTTATTGACCTACACAGTACGTTATTGTTATTGACGACCTAATTTACTGTAGCATGTCATTAAATGATACATTATAATATCACTGTTTCTTTTAAAGAGACACTTACTTGTATGGGGATGTAAAAAATAAATCTTATAAAATATTTACTATTTCAACACTCTTAATTTCAAATTATGGAAATTATTAATGATCAATATTATATATAGAAAAATTGATAAAAATTAGTTTTTGCTGTAACTAACTAATAAATTACATATTCTGTAATAACTCAACAAAGAAAAGAAAAAAAAAGCACGCCCCAATTATAATCCTTTAAATCAAACCATTTCGTGTTCTCGATGTTTAAATAAACATTAACTATGACAACTGATATTATTTATCCATTTTACGGGGCGCTTAACAAATCAATGTGAAATTTTATCAGCTGATGGGGCCGCATGACACATTTCAATGTATTGTCTATGGAAAATAATCCATGTTCTGACCTAATTTGGACTTTAAAAAAAAAAAAAAAAAAAAAAAAAGAAAATTGGGCTATATGCATGAAAAATGACCAAAGTTATTTCTTGATCTATGGCAGATATTTGAGTTCTGTTTTTTCTGACATGTGCAGATAGTCCATGTGGATGTTGCCTGCAAATTTCAGCCTTGTAGCTTTGTAACTTTTGACGCAAAAAATTTATTTGGGTCTGAACACTTTTTGACTATCACTGTGCAGACCAGAAATAGCCAGTTTGGAAAGTTGCTGATTTTGTTTAGTTTTTTTGAGTTTTTTGAACTCCCTGGGGTCTAATTAGTAGGAAAAGACTAAAACATGAAAGAAATTGGCCTATTTGGCAAATCTGGGTATTGGCCATATTTGGCTCCTATGGCCTATATGCATGAAAAATGACCAAAGTTATTTCTTGATCTATGGCAGATATTTGAGTTCTGTTTTTTCTGACATGTGCAGATAGTCCATGTGGATGTTGCCTGCAAATTTCAGCCTTGTAGCTTTGTAACTTTTGACGCAAAAAATTTATTTGGGTCTGAACACTTTTTGACTATCACTGTGCAGACCAGAAATAGCCAGTTTGGAAAGTTACTGATTTTGTTTAGTTTTTTTGAGTTTTTTGAACTCCCTGGGGTCTAATTAGTAGGAAAAGACTAAAACATGAAAGAAATTGGCCTATTTGGCAAATCTGGGTATTGGCCATATTTGGCTCCTATGGCCTATATGCAT
>NW_008709117.1:24972-32978 GCF_000327385.1 Lottia gigantea
CCATGTGGATGTTGCCTGCAAATTTCAGCCTTGTAGCTTTGTAACTTTTGACGCAAAAAATTTATTTGGGTTTGAACACTTTTTGACTATCACTGTGCAGACCAGAAATAGCCAGTTTGGAAAGTTACTGATTTTGTTTAGTTTTTTTGAGTTTTTTGAACTCCCTGGGGTCTAATTAGTAGGAAAAGACTAAAACATGAAAGAAATTGGCCTATTTGGCAAATCTGGGTATTGGCCATATTTGGCTCCTATGGCCTATATGCATGAAAAATGACCAAAGTTATTTCTTGACCTATGGCAGATATTTGAGTTCTGTTTTTTCTGACATGTGCAGATAGTCCATGTGGATGTTGCCTGCAAATTTCAGCCTTGTAGCTTTGTAACTTTTGACGCAAAAAATTTATTTGGGTTTGAACACTTTTTGACTATCACTGTGCAGACCAGAAATAGCCAGTTTGGAAAGTTACTGATTTTGTTTAGTTTTTTTGAGTTTTTTGAACTCCCTGGGGTCTAATTAGTAGGAAAAGACTAAAACATGAAAGAAATTGGCCTATTTGGCAAATCTGGGTATTGGCCATATTTGGCTCCTATGGCCAATATGCATTAAAAATGTAAAAAATTATTTTGTGTTCTATGGCAGATATTTGAGTTCTGTTTTTCCTGACATGTCCAACTGAATATTGATGCAAAATTTCAGCATGTTAGCTTTATAAGTTTTCAGGCAAGAAAATTTTTGTCATTGAGCACTTCTTGTGCACCAATATGCAGACTGCTTATAGCTAGTTTGAAAACTTACAGATTTTGATTTGATTTCTTGTGTTTTTTGAAGTCCTTGGGGTCTAATTAGTAGGAAAAGATCAAAACTTGAGCCAAAAGTTTGTATTTGAAAAAGTTGTCCATAGGCCATATTTGCCTCTATGGCCAATATGCATTAAAAATGTCAAAAATTATTTTCTGTTCTATGGCAGATATTTGAGTTCTGTTTTTTCTGACATGTCCAGATAGTCCAACTGAATATTGGTGCAAAATTTCAGCATGGTAGCTTTGTAAGTTTTCACGCAAAAAATTTATTTGTCATGGAGCACTTCTTGTGCACCAATATGAAGACTGCATATAGCTAGCTTGAAAACTTACAGATTTTGATTTGATTTCTTGTGTTTTTTGAAGTCCTTGGGGTCTAATTAGTAGGAAAAGATCAATCTTGAGCCAAAAGTTTGTATTTGAAAAAGTTGTCCATAGGCCATATTTGCCTCTATGGCCAATATGCATTAAAAATGTAAAAAATTATTTTCTGTTCTATGGCAGATATTTGAGTTCTGTTTTTTCTGACATGTCCAGATAGTCCAACTGAATATTGGTGCAAAATTTCAGCATGGTAGCTTTGTAAGTTTTCACGCAAAAAATTTATTTGTGCATATAGCTAGTTTGAAAACTTACAGATTTTGATTTGATTTCTTGTGTTTTTTGAAGTCCTTGGGGTCTAATTAGTAGGAAAAGATCAAAACTTGAGCCAAAAGTTTGTATTTGAAAAAGTTGTCCATAGGCCATATTTGCCTCTATGGCCAATATGCATTAAAAATGTAAAAAATTATTTTCTGTTCTATGGCAGATATTTGAGTTCTGTTTTTTCTGACATGTCCAGATAGTCCAACTGAATATTGGTGCAAAATTTCAGGAAGGTAGCTTTGTAAGTTTTCACGCAAAAAATTTATTTGTCATGGAGCACTTCTTGTGCACCAATATGAAGACTGCATATAGCTAGCTTGAAAACTTACAGATTTTGATTTGATTTCTTGTGTTTTTTGAAGTCCTTGGGGTCTAATTAGTAGGAAAAGATCAATCTTGAGCCAAAAGTTTGTATTTGAAAAAGTTGTCCATAGGCCATATTTGCCTCTATGGCCAATATGCATTAAAATGTAAAAAATTATTTTCTGTTCTATGGCAGATATTTGAGTTCTGTTTTTTCTGACATGTCCAGATAGTCCAACTGAATATCGGTGCAAAATTTCAGCATGGTAGCTTTGTAAGTTTTTACACAAAAAATTTATTTGTCTTTGAGCACTTCTTGTGCACCAATATACAGATTTTGATTTGATTTCTTGTGGTTTTTTTTAAGTCTTTGGGGTCTGTGTAGTAGGAAAACAACAATCTTTCTCTCTACCGACTGAGCTGTCCTTTTGCCACATAGAGACAATTGAAACATCAAAATTATGTCTATTCTGACACATAGTTCTTATTTATATATCACAATCTCTTTAAATCGCATCACAAGTAAATTTAGGCGAAGATTAGGATCAAAATTTAAAAAAGTACACAAAAATTGTCGTCGATGCATATTTTAAGTAAGAAAAAGTTTCACCCCATGGCCTGTGCATTCGATAGTCATTACACTGCCCCCTACCCCCTCCTTCTCTATTATTCGTCATTGGGAACCTGAGTTCAATGGCTTAACTACCATAGGTACTGATTGCATCAAGTCCGTAAGGAGGCCCTCACCCTAGAAAATATATTAACCGGCATTTATTTGATTTTTAGAGGCATCTCAGAATGCAGCATTTGTTTAAAGAAATTTCCCCAGAGGGAGGGCCCCACTCATCTGCCTGAACCACTTATGCTTACTCTCCCTCTACCAAGTTCCCTACTCTTTTCACAATAGTTCAAATTGAATAAATATTACAATATATTAACGGAACATTTTTGCAAAAGTAGCACTAAAGGTGGAGTAAAGTAGGAGGAGATGTAAATTTCATGCAATCAGCTGAAAACTTCGATTTGATCAGTTTTGCGTGGTTAAACCGTGATTTTAGGCAAATGTGGTAAAAAATGTGGACAGAGGTTGTGTCAGTTTACGGTAATCCCGATTGCATCACTCGGCTTTGTCTCGGAAATTTTCGGAAGGACCTCTGTCTTGAATACATGGTAGAGTTTTCCAATCCGTTTATGGAAAATATCAGTAATCCCGATTATAAACTCGGGATTTTTTGGGAAGTTTTGTATTGCTGCTTAGACCTCTGTCTTGAATTAAGGGCTCATTATAACTGTTCACAGAAAATACCAGAAAACCCCGATTACACGAATCCTCCAGAACACAATTAAATAAATCATTTTGACGTACTTAAATAGAGTTTCATACCTTTAATTAAAATTCCATCTATCTCACTTTGTTCCGTTCAAACAGGAGTTGTATTCGGCCCCTTGCACTCTGTCTACTGCAGTTATTGCAAGGCTTTGTGAACTTTCAAAACGTACATTGTGAAGTGCCCTTTCTGATCTTGTCTGTCTTAGTGTTTTTAGAACTCTAAGCGTCCATCATTTCGACAAAAAGGCGTGAACAATTGGGATATGGGCACATTAGTCTAAAATCATGGGTACTCGGAATATAAGTTTTTACGCTGTAGTTAACATAAAAAATTACTGAATCAAAAAAGAATACGGTCATCGATATTTTAACGGAAATTTCACATAAGCTAGTTAAAACATTCAAATTGAAAAACTTCAAATTTGTATCATAATGAAAAGTCTTATATCGTATTATAGTGTTTCCAAAATTTCTTCTTATTTCCTTGAAAAATTGTCAACGTTGTCTTTCCTCTGTGGCTTTTCGCCATGGTGGTGTCATGAAACACCTAGTTTTAGTGGAATTTTAAGAGTCTGATTGAAAATTGAAATGATGCAAATAGATGCTATCAATGAGCCCAATACACATAGATTCAAATACATACCTCTTTACAATCCCTTTTAAGTTCATTCAGTCACTCATTCATTCAGATATTCATTCAGTAATTTATTAATTTAGTAATTCATTCAGTAATTAATGTATTCATTCAGTAATTATCATTCATTCATTTATTCATTCATTCATTCATTCATTCATTCAGTAACTCCCCATGGATCTAAAATAAAACTTAATTAATATAAATAGTACTACAATGTTGTGATGAGTAACGTCGTTATATTGATAATCCGAGAAACCAAACTTAAAATCTAAGGTTGTAACTTAAAACTATAACGTTATGAAAAACTAAACAAATCAGATCAAAAATTGATTAAATGATAAAAAAAACAATTTAAAATTATTAGCTTTCTAGTGTTTGGAAGTTGGTCAACCAAAGCTGTAAAATATTTTTCAGGGTATTCTTAAATAAAACGCGACACGGATTAATAATCTTTTTTCTTCGGAGCACAATATTATTAAATTCACCCCCATTTGACCGCATGCAAATTCTATTGAGTCACACAGCACGTGCTAGACGATAAAAAATGGATGCTAAATGTGATGTGAAATGTATAGCAGATTTCTGTGTATTGAACGTCATATAAACAGTTTTACGAAAGGTCAGTTAAAAACATTGTTAAACCAATTTTGAGACTTTGGTCTGATAGCATGGATATCATGACATAATTCAGTAATATTATTTTCAATTTCATAAAAGCGTAGTCCGAACTGTTCTGTACTCTTTCGTGTTGATACGTGTCAACTGTATTCATTTTCCATTATTAATTCATTCACTCATTCGAACATTCAGAAACATGTTTGACAGAATGAGATGAGTGAATGTCTCTTAAATCGAAGAATATCCTGAAAATAACATAAGACTTAATACTAAACGTTTTGACCTTTCGATTTTTAAGTTATTGCCCTTGACTATGAAAAACGCATCGAAATTTGGTTGTGAACATAATAGAGACTACAGTTTTCATCCAATGTGTATGAAATTTGGTGTGAATATTTATAATGATGAGATCTTGGACAAGTTCGAATTTGGCTAGAGAGTACAGTTTTCATCCGATTTAAATGAAATTTGGTATTTATTCATAGATCATTTATAATGATGAGATCTTAGTCAAGATTGAATTTGACAATTTTTCGATCTACGGAATTTGAGTTATTGCCCTTGACTTAGTAAAAACGCATCAAAATTTGTTGGCGACAGAGGTGACAGTTTGTGTCAGAATTTTATTAAATAATGAGTGTTTGTTTAAATCAACAATATCTTGAACAAATTAGATTTTTGGTATGATTTGACACAGATAGGTGACCGCCCTTGATATACTGATAATTTATCAGGAAAGTGAGCGTATCTTGTTAGGCAACCACTTGTTCTAAATTCATTCATTCATTTATTCATTTAAAGGGATTACTTCATTTTCCATGTCATGCATTTTGAAAATATAAATACATCTGCTTCATTCATTCATTTATGTATTAAAACAGTAAGTTATTTCATCTGTTTCATAGACTCATTCATTCACTTATCCATTCATTCACTCTTTTATTTATTCGGATGTTTGATTGTTTGTATCTGAGTAAAGTGTCGACAGCATCAAATGAGATAATATCAATTCGAGACGAGTCTTCATACTGTGAACTTATCACGGTGTTGACCTTTCGTCTCGAATAGTTTGCTCATAGACCACTGTGGTGTCCGAATCGAATTTTGTCAAGTATTTTCATATAAATTGAAATAACGTTCATAAGTAAATTCCATTGAATCGATGGAATTTGAATTTCAAAAGAGTACTGATAGTCTTGGAATGAATTTGTGTTGACTACAAAAGAAATTTGTGTAAGTTTATTCTGATTACAAAACAAAGGTACTTTAATACCAGAAATTTCAACTAGAAATATACTAAATTATGCCTGACAATTGTCCTCTGTAAACAAATTTCTCAGCTCATAATTATATATATTTGTTAACGCAAATTGATTGTATCAGTACAATTTTGAAGTTGATATTCTAATTCACACCCAAATATAATCTATAAAATACGAATTTGCGAAGATAATAATTCGGATATTACAGTGGTCGTACAATAATTTGGAAAGTTTAAAGTATCAGCTGTCCTGATGAGGATTTTATATCCGAAACACGAATTAAAAAAATGAGATCAGCTCAATTCATTCCAGTACGCTTTCGAATATATTGAATTTGCATTTGGTGTGAACGGTGTTTGCGATAGTACGTCAGAAATTAGATGACTTCAACACCTTTTTAAGTCACATAGTTAACTTTACAGACCACACTGAATTGAAATTGCCCCCCTTTGACCACTCGTTAACTCTGTTAATGACTACTAAACATTCTTTTTTTAGTGTGTGTGAATTTTAGTTTTGTGAGAAATCCTTTGTATTGAGTTTCAAAAACAGTTATGTGAAAGGTACGCAAATGTATTCATTCATTCCCCTAATAATGTATAATTTACCCCATGTCCAATTCAGATGTCCTGATGAAGATTTTATATCCAAAGCGGGCATGGCCACAATAAGATCCATTCCTGTCGAATGGATATGGTAACCAATATATATGATGGCACATTAACTGGTTGTCATTTCGGCTTGACTGGTCTTCGCAAAACATTCTGATAATAAGGAACCTTAATCAAGAAACGTCTGACGGAAATTATGGATGGTGCGAATGTCCCTTTAATACAAAATTTGTCGATTTCTATCATACTCAATTGAATTTATCCCGCTTTGACCACGAGTAAACTTTGTTAATTATCACTGTACTTTCTTATTGTAGGGCATGTGAATTCTGGTTTTGAAAAAAAAAGTGTGTATTGAACACAAAGGTTACGAAAGGTAAGGAAATATATCGGATAGTTTACATGTTTTCAAGCCAAATGGTCTAATTGAAGATTTTTCTTCGAAAATTATATCGTTTAATTTGATAACAGTTCATGAAAATTGGTGGTGATAGGGATGTTCAGTTTTAGGTTTGATATAATTTGAGTGTATTAAACATTATGATAACATTTACGAAATGTAAGCCCTTTAAATCACACCTGAAACATAAAGAGACCTATTTTATTTTCATTCATTAAATGTTGAGTTCCGTTTCATCTCCGATTGTTCTGGTGTTATAAAAGGATCTATGACGTTTCTACGGGACATGTCATACCTCCCTCCCCAGAATTTCCAAACAAATCCACCTTTGGAGATCGATAAGGAATACTTCAGATCAGTATGAACAATTTTAAGTTGCTTTAACGGGAAGTAGCTAAAAGGAGTACTGCAATAATTTGTCGATCAGGGACTAATCGGTCGGAGAAAAGTAAAATGTTAAACTGCATTATAGTATTTTCAGTGATATTGATGTTGAAGGCCAAGTTAAGTTTTAAATTGAATTACGTTCTGACCGAAATTAAGATTAGATGATGCTGACCATTAAACGTTATGAAAAACACTAAGGTAACACTAAAGGTAAGCAGCTTGACTTTGATTTTAAAAACTTGTTCAATATGATCAGTGTTTTAATTCCATTGTATTGTTTTGGTGTCATTGGTATAGATCAGTGGCGTTTTTACGAGGTATGACATATCTCCCTCCTCAGAATTCATTTCATTCCATTCATTCATCCAGTCAGTCAGTCAGTCAGTCAGTCAGTCAGTCATTCATTCTTTGCCAAGTTATCCTTATTTCAATTTTGGATGTCCCTGTCAATGAATAATGCATTTCATAGGGACTGATACTGAAATTTGTCTCCGAACAGCTTAGTAAAAATAGTGTGGAAATAGCTAAGAAATACTGCAAAACTTTGTCGATCAAGGACTAATCAGTTGGAGAAAAGTAAAATGTTAAACTGCATTATTTTATTTTCAGTGATAATGACGTTAAAGATCAAGTTAAGTTAAGTTTTGACTGAAGTTTAGTTTAGATGATATCCTGATTATCCATTGAATGTTATAAGAAAATACTTTTAGTTTCGAAAGGTAAGCCTGACTTTGATTTTAAAAACTTGTTGCTGTATTTTTGTGGTGTTATTGGTAATGATAAGTGTTTTTACGAGTTATGACATATCTTCCACCTCAGAATTCATTTCATTCATTCATGCAATGGATACTCCAGTCAAATGGTTGAGTTTCAGGTATGAAGAATTAAAAATTGCTTAACAGGAAATTGCTCAAAAATACTGCAATACTTTGGCGACCAAGGACTAATCAGTTGGAGAAAAGTAAAATGTTAAACTGCATTATTTTATTTCAGTGATAATGACGTTGGAGAA
>NW_008709117.1:33028-36020 GCF_000327385.1 Lottia gigantea
CAATGTCATTATGAAGATGATCCCTATCGATTTTCGCAATGATCGGATAATATTTCACCGAAATCTTATTTTCATTCATTAAATGTTGAGTTCCGTTTCATCTCCGATTGTTCTGGTGTTGTAAAAGGATCTATGACGTTTCTATGGGACATGTCATACCTCCCTCCCCAGAATTTCCAAACAAATCCACCTTTGGAGATCGATAAGGAATACTTCAGATCGGTATGAACAATTTTAAGTTGCTTTAACGGGAAGTAGCTAAAAGGAGTACTGCAATAATTTGTCGATCAGGGACTAATCGGTCGGAGAAAAGTAAAATGTTAAACTGCATTATAGTATTTTCAGTGATATTGATGTTAAAGGCCAAGTTAAGTTTTAAATTGAATTACGTTCTAACCGAAATTAAGATTAGATGATATCTTGCTGACCATTAAACGTTATGAAAAACACTTTTCTTTTCGAAAGGTAAGCAGCTTGACTTTGATTTTAAAAACTTGTTCATTATGATCAGTGTTTTAATTCCATTGTATTGTTTTGGTGTCATTGGTATAGATCAGTGGCGTTTTTACGAGGTATGACATATCTCCCTCCTCAGAATTCATTTCATTCCATTCATTCATCCAGTCAGTCAGTCAGTCAGTCAGTCAGTCATTCTTTGCCAAGTTATCCTTATTTCAATTTTGGATGTCCCTGTCAATGATGAATAATGCATTTCATAGGGACTGATACTGAAATTTGTTTCCGAACAGCTTAGTAAAAATAATGTGGAAATAGCTAAGAAATACTGCAAAACTTTGTCGATCAAGGACTAATCAGTTGGAGAAAAGTTAAGTTTAGTTTTGACTGAAGTTTAGTTTAGATGATATCCTGATTGTCCATTGAATGTTATAAAAAAAATACTGTTAGTTTCGAAAGGTAAGCCTGACTGATTTTAAAAACTTATTGCTGTATTTTTGTGGTGTTATTGGTAATGATCAGTATTTTACGAGTTATGACATATCTTCCACCTCAGAATTCATTTCATTCATTCATGCAATGGATACACCAGTCAAATGGTTGAGTTTCAGGTATGAAGAATTAAAAATTGCTTAACAGGAAATTGCTCAATTACTTTGGCGACCAAGGACTAATCAGTTGGAGAAAAGTAAAATGTTAAACTGCATTATTTTATTTTCAGTGATAATGACGTTGGAGAATAGTAAAATGTTAAACTGCATTATGTTATTTTATTTTCGGTAATATGGATGGCCAAGTTAAGTTTTAAATCAAGTAAAGTTTTGACTGAAGTTTAGTTTATATGATATTTTGATGTCCATTGAACGTTATTAAAAACAGTTTTATTTTGGAAAGGTAAGCCTGACTTTGATTTAACAGACTTATTCATTACGATCAATGTTTTAATTCCGTTGTATTTTTTTTTGTGTTATTGATATAGATCAGTGTCGTTTTTACGAGGTATGATATATCTCACTCTCAGAATTCAATTCATTTCATTCATTCATTCATTCATTCATTCATTCATTCTTTCATTGACTGTTTGCCAAGTTAACCCTGCTTCAATTTTGGATGTCCCTATCAATAATTAATGCAGTTCAAAGGGACTGATATTGAAATAGTTTCCGAAAAACTCAGTGAGAACAATTTAAAGTGTCTTTAACAGTTGTAAATGGCTAAAATAGTCGGACAAAAGTAAAATGTTAAACTGCATTATTTTATTTTCGGTAATATGGATGGCCAAGTTTTAAATCAAGTAAAGTTTTGACTGAAGTTTAGTTTAGATATTTTGATGTCCATTGAACGTTATTAAAAACAGTTTTATTTTCGAAAGGTAAGCCTTATTTTGATTTATTAGCATATTATCTTTTTTTATTCATTATAAAGATCAATGTTTTAGTTTCACATAGTTCCTTAGACACATAGAAATTGGGGGGTTATATTTATACATTTAGATGTAGGGATGCACTACTTATGTGTCGAAACACATACAGGTAATGTTATAAAGTAAAATTTGAAAACCTTACCGATGTGTGTTACGAAACGTAATAGGAAATAAACTCAGAAGTATTACATCCATATGTTTATCAATTTTTTTAAATATTACTTTGTGTCTTACAAATCCTGTTGCTGAGTGATTATATTGGAGGCTTAGGGTCAAAATAGTAAGTATTTTCTGATTGTTGCAAACCAGTGTCCCCGTATTAGCTATTTAAGATTTTAGGACTGACATGGAAAGATGGTCTATAGAACAAATGTCCCCGTGCGTCAGTGTTCACTGAATGCATAATATCCCGAGATAGATTGACATAGCTGTTCATACAAATTGCTCCTCTTTGCACTTTGCACTGTGACATTAAAATCCATATTCCATTTTTCGTTTCATTTCATGTAACGGTGACCTGGTAAATGTAATTTTGATAAAATTTTAATTTTGAAAGATATCTTATAATCGAAAGACAGTTTTACAAATTTAAGGTAAGCCAATTAAAATATAAGGGCAGAGACTATTTACCATGCTGCGGTAAAAAGTACCCCTGTCATAAATGCTTCAGTGTGGTAAACATAGTTTCTGTCTGTATTGATAACTAAGTTTATAGGTCAAATCATTCAAAAAACGTTTCTAAGATTCTCATTTGTGGGCACATTGTGGTGGCCTTTGTTTCTTTTACAAAAGAAAATGGTACTTTCTTGGACTAAATAAAATACGTCATCATTAATCCACATGGTGCAGAAAAGTAAGGCGTAAAACTCCATTAATTTCATTTGGACTAAAAAAGTTACGTCATAAGAAACTTAATATTACAGTTTCGCTCTTTATTAACAGCGTAATAAGTGCACATTTGTTTGCCAATTTCAATAGGTGATTTCTTAAATAATATTGTCAGAAAATTGGTACAAATCATCTAATGACACTGGCTAACTTTCTTATTTTACTACGTCGTGACATACTTTCGATCTGAAGTGTTTTTTGCAGACCGCGTAAGATATGCGATAA
>NW_008709117.1:36070-37492 GCF_000327385.1 Lottia gigantea
TGTATTTACTGTCCCTGTCCCCTTTTCACTCGAAAGTTTTCTTAGAAGAACCCCCTTAGACGCTCCATTAGAGGTTTACGAAGGTCGCCTCCATAGAGTCTTTGAATTTTCAAAGTTGTCCCCCGTTGAGTCAGTTTGCTCCCTTTTTACCCCTAGTCTCAGGAGGCCGCCACTGTTGATACTTTTACATGTCACGTGAAATTCTTTAAGCCAAATACTTCAATATTTATGAAAGATGTTACAGATGTGAATGCAAATAAGTTATAACACATTGATGAATATGAACACAGAAAACATCTACAGATGCCAACTATACACTTCGGTAGTTATGAGCAACCATGTTTGAATTTGGAAATGAGTAAGAGCTAAGTAATGGCTAAGAGTTGGAAATGAAATGAAATGAATGGAGTTTTACGTCCTACTCTTCTGCAGCTTGTGGGCTAATGAAGACGGGCAACGCCATGCAGGGTGCCATGAGGGAAATTTTGCCAGGACAGTGGAATTAGCCTGCTCTTTTTTCGATTTCCAACTGTCGAGGGATCTTTAACGTGCACAGCCTGTAGCACACGAGGCCTCGGTTTATTGTCCCATCCGAACGACCATGTCAGCCCCTCTTACCTGCATCACTGACAGGGGGAAACCGGGTTGAAAAATCCGTAGGTATTATCTCGACCTATGCCGGGATTGAACCCTGGACCTTCAGGTTAGCGAGCAAGCTTCTAACTCACTGAGCCACCGTGGCTCCCGGCTAAGAGTTGCAGAGAATGGCTTTTTCCAATTCTCTGATTGAGATTCTCAGTTTCATATCTATTATTACTTATTTCATTTTCAATATAAAAATACAAAAACCTTTCTGTTCGGATATTTCATACGAAACGTCTTTTTTAAGTTTAACAAGTAATATCCTGAGTAAAAAAATAAAAAATGCCTCGTGTCATCTTTCGGGTTCGAACTAAAAAAAGGGGCTCGTTGCCATCTAATCTTAATTTCATTGGTTAAACCTGAAGAACAGTGAAATAATATGACGTCATAATACTATAACGTTATAAAGAATAACGCTATCCTAGAGACAGACGTCTATCTTTGTGAGAAAAACAAAATTCTACAAATAATACTTCTGTTTTGAAGACTTTTGTGCTAGTACATTAAAGATTTGTTACTACAGGTAAGAATATTTTGTTTGTCGACTTCTACAGGATTTAAAAAGTGGTTTTAAAAGGAGAATATCCAGGAAAGATCAATAGAAGGCAGAAGTTTGTCTTGTGACACAGGGTCCTCAGTAAACCTACGCTGGGTCCTCAGTAAACCTAAGTTGGATCCTCACTTGCCGGTAGCATGAGATAAGATCTTCTTAACTTTAGTACTCAGTACGCATTCGTTATAGTTTAGAATCTCCAATACTAAAACAAACTTATTTCTTTT
>NW_008709117.1:37542-50182 GCF_000327385.1 Lottia gigantea
TTGTAAGTTTTGACGCAAAAAATTTATTTGTCTTTGAGCACTTCTTGTGCACCAATATGCAGACTGCATATAGCTAGTTTGAAAACTTACAGATTTGGATTTGATTTTTTGTGTTTTTTGAAGTCCTTGGGGTCTAATTAGTAGGAAAAGATCAAAACTTGAGCCAAAAGTGTGTATTTGAAAAAGTTGTCCATAGGCCATATTTGCCTCTATGGCCAATATGCATTAAAAATGTAAAAAAATATTTTCTGTTCTATGGCAGATATATGAGTTCTGTTTTTTCTGACATGTCCAGATAGTCCATGTGAATGTTGGTGCAAAATTTCAGCATTGTAGCTTTGTAAGTTTTGACGCAAAAAATTTATTTGTCTTTGAGCACTTCTTGTGCACCAATATGCAGACTGCATATAGCTAGTTTGAAAACTTACAGATTTGGATTTGATTTTTTGTGTTTTTTGAAGTCCTTGGGGTCTAATTAGTAGGAAAAGATCAAAACTTGAGCCAAAAGTGTGTATTTGAAAAAGTTGTCCATAGGCCATATTTGCCTCTATGGCCAATATGCATTAAAAATGTAAAAAAATATTTTCTGTTCTATGGCAGATATTTGAGTTCTGTTTTTTCTGACATGTCCTGTTAGTCCATGTGAATGTTGGTGCAAAATTTCAGCATTGTAGCTTTGTAAGTTTTCACGCAAAAAATTTATTTGTCATTGAGCACTTCTTGTGCACCAATATGCAGACTGCATATAGCTAGTTTGAAAACTTACAGATTTTGAGTTGATTTCTTGTGTTTTTTTCCAGATAGTCCATGTGGATATTGCCTGCAAATTGCAGCCTTGTAGCTTTGTAACTTTTGACGCAAAATATTTATTTGGATTTGAACACTTTTTGACAATAATTGTGCAGACCAGAAATAGCCAGTTTGGAAAGTTGCTGATTTTGTTTAGTTTTTTTTTGAGTTTTTATACGTACACATGAATATGTCGGTCCCTCGGTCAACATTTCTTGTGAGCACTATAGAGACTACAGTTTTCATCTGATTTTGATAAAACTTGGTGTGATGCTTTAGATTGATAAGATCTCGGTCAAGTTCGAATTTAACATATTTTCGATGAACGGTTTTTGAGATATTGCCCTTGACTTAGAACGCCTTGAAATTTGTTAAAAATTGTTCGTGAGCAGGTTTGAAGCTACAGTTTTCATCCGATTCTGATGAAACTTGGTGTGATCATTGGAATTGATAAGATCTCGGACAAGTTCTAACTTGACGCATTTTCGATGAACAGTTTTTGAGTTATTGCCCTTGACTTTCTTAAAACGCGTCGAAATTTGTTAAAAATAGTTCGTGAGCAGGTTTGAAGCTACAGTTTTCATCCGATTCTGATGAAACTTGGTGTGATCATTAGAATTGATAAGATATCGGAAAAGTTCTCACTTGACGCATTTTTGATGAACGGCTTTTGAGTTATTGCCCTTGACTTTCTTAAAACGCGTCGAAATTTGTTAAAAATAGTTCGTGAGCAGGATTGAAGCTACAGTTTTGAACCGATTCTGATGAAAATATGGTGTGATCATTAGAATTGATAAGATATCGGAAAAGTTCTCACTTGACGCATTTTTGATGAACGGCTTTTGAGTTATTGCCCTTGACTTTGTTAAAACGTGTTGAAATTTGTTAAAAAAAAGTTCGTGAGTAGGATTGAAGCTTCAGTTTTCAACCGATTCTAATGAAACTTGGTGTGATCATTGGAATTGATAAGATCTCGGACACGTTCTAACTAGACGGTTTTTGGATGAACGGTTTTTGAGTTATTGCCCTTGACTTTGTTAAAACGTGTTGGGTTTAATTAGTAGGAAAAGACCAAAACATGAAAGAAATTGGCCTATTTGGCAAAACTGGGTATTGGCCATATTTGGCTCCTATGGTGTATATGCATGAAAAATGTCCAAAATTATTTCTTGACCTACGGCAGATATTTAATTCTTTTTTTCTGACATGTGCATCTGGATATTGCTTAAAAAATTTCAGCTTTGTAACTTTGTAAGTTTTCACACACAAAATTTATTTGTGTTTGAGAACCTTTTGGCTACCATTGTCCAGACCAGAAATAGCTAGTTTGAAAAGTTACTGGTTTTGATTTGGTTTCTTGAGTTTTATGAAGTTCTTGGGGTCTAATTAGTAGGAAAAGAGCAAAGCTTGAGCCAAATTGATGTATTTGAAAAAGTTGTCTATAGGTATTTTCCTCTATGACCAATATGCATGAAAACTGTCAAAAATTATTTTCTGTTTTATGGTAGATATTTGAGTTCTGTTTTTTCGGACATGTCCGGATAGTCCATGTGGAGATTGCTGCAAAAGTTCAGCATTGTAGCTTTGTAAGTTTTTACACAAACAATTTATTTGTGTTGAGCACTTCTTGTGCACCAATATGCAGAATGCATAGAGCTAGTCCAAAATTTATGCAAAGTTTGGTTTTTTGGAAAAAATTTGTAATGAATTTTATGAATTACACTTAATGAGGATGTTTTCTTGAAACTTTAAAAAGTGGCTTTCATAATTGGAATTCTATTTACTTTTTTTTTTACAAGGTTCCATAATTTTTGAAATAATTGATTTTTTAATTTGATTTTAACTGTTTTTTTTTTAAATGCATCTATACCTTTATAAGAGGCCGAAATAAAAACAGCCGGTTTCGGACTATATACAAGGTTTACAGAATAGTAATCAAGACAATAGATTTTAATCGCAACAGTGACAGTAAGTGAAATTCACTCCTAACTAGTGACTACTCGCTCCGTCAATTTGCTTCGTTTATAGCAACCGGTAAGTCGACTTTTTGAAATTATCTAAAATTTAAGATACATTTTAATAAATGCCCTACCCTCCCTATTTGCCATAAGAAAGAAAATGTCTAAGTTACATGTAAGATTCAAAGCAAAATTGTGTCGAGATACGGGACTTTGATGCAAAGCTTGCATCTGAACTAGGACTCAAAATGAGGAATATGAATGAAAAAAGGCGGAAATCTATGGAATCGGAACTAATGCCCGAACTTAGCCTTATTTTCAAACTACTTATATACATTTAATAAAAAAGGAAAATGATTCCAAATTGTTTCAAGGTTCAAGTTTCTGTATATGTCTGACGACCATAGGGAAAACATGTCGAAACGTTTCATGAAATTTTCACCAGTGTAATTTTTAAGTTAAAATGCCATCACAATGACATAAAATTGCTTCGAACAGGGGATATTATCAAAGACCATGCGTAATTATTCAATATAATATTATTGTTTCACGTTTTTGCCACTATCTGTCCACTGAACACATCGATAACATTCTAATTTTGATGGTTTTGTCATTTCGTTTCAGGTCAGGGTGCTCAATAGTGGTTTTTACTATTGAGTTAATACACCATGGTTGGATACCATTCCTGTAGAGGTTAGTATATCATAGCATAGTGGTAAATTATAATGGTGTTAAATTGTGCACTTTGAATGCAAATGAATTGTACGTGTATAATTGTTTGCTTGAAAATTGTCATAATGATTTATCAAACGTGTTCGAGTGCATTTGATGATTGTGACCTTAGATACAGCCAGATGTCATGAGACAATTTGGAACTAACAATATGACCTGATAATATTACAAGATTCCTGGAAGTGACAACAGCCAAATCTTACAATTTGTTTGATTTATTGGACTAACACTTAAATTATGATTCTGAAAAGATAGATTTTAAGTAAGCTTGATCAGAAAAGTAAAAATAATTTATATCCTCGTAAAACACAAAGTTTATTTTCATTTTTTTTTATCCTTTTTCTACTTTGGCGTTTTCTTATATTACAGTGTTTCGAGTATAGTAGCTCCTCTTCAGCTATGGACAACATGGTTAGATATGGTGTGCAACCTAGGTTTTTGGAGGTAGTTCACACGGAGCAAAATTTTCGCGTTTTCGGGTTGGGCTCGCGTGTAGTTTAGTTGTGGCAGCCTGTGGGCTACCTTGTTAGGGCGACCTAGGTTGTACTCGGCTAAGCTGCCATATCATGTCCACCCAGCCTCTCTTGAAACAAATGGAGGTAAGTTAAGAGTCATTTCATAATAGTCAGAAACTTGTTCACTTCTACCTAGTCGATTTAGAAAAGGTGTTCGAGTCTACTTTATATATTACCCTTGATTCAGTAGTCTTATAATCACTGAGAAGTGAATCCCACTTTCTCCCGCCAATATGACCAATAAAAATCGTATCTCAAATGGTGTTGCTATTCAAATCTATACATAATCATTTTGTACACAATTGTTCAATGAATTTGATTGGTTCATATTGATTCAAATCATTGATGGGAATACTGACTTGAAGGATCACGGGTAAGAGAAGAGAAGCTCATTCGCCTTTATTTGATCAAGATAGGCATAATCAGAAAAGTTGATTTTGTTATGGGGAGTAATTTTCCCTCGAAAGCGGGTAATCGGGATTACTTGTTTCGCTTCTTAAATAATAGACCAACTATGGGGATCAGTTCTTGATTATCTTGAAAAAGGCAATGTAGAAACATTCTAATTTTTCTGAATCAGCTCTGTCAAAACTAGGTAGAGATGAACAAGTTTCAGACTAATACCTGACAAAAAACTCGCACACTATCCAAACTAACCCATAAAAGCAACAAACTATTTAAAAGCATACTGTCAATATTGATTGGATAACCTCTAGTGAAAAATTTTGTCGATGGTCATAACATGCACCCATAAGTCGTCCAACCTATTTTAGGGTGGAAAACTGTATGTCATACACGCAAATATAAAGTATATATTAAGTGATGAAATAAATAACGTATACAATTTTATTTTAGGTGTATGCAAATAGAGCTTCCTTATGTTAGAATAAAGTGCTTATGGTGTGGCATGGAAGCTCCTCGGGTAAGTTTCAAATTATCATATTTTACCAATTCTGAATGTTCTGACATATCATGCATAAAGTCTTATGGTTAAAAGCCCAAGTGGCTCAGACACGGGCTTTACACGGGACATTCTGTACTATGGGCTATCGCGTTAAATATCCCTCAACAGTAAGAAATAAGATAAGATAATGAGTTTCATATCAATTAAAAATATTGTCCGTTACAGAAAAGTAACACGTAAAACTCAATTTCATTTAATGAATAAATATGATTTGCTAATATTGCTTTTGGTTCTATAAGACTTGTAGTGACAATAAAGGGGATGAAGGTTCTTGATTCTTTTGGACAGGTTTGAAGTTCCGAACCTCGATGAATATGTCGCAACTTCAAGTAATTGAACATATAAGACCTAAAACCAGGTCGTTTCGACGAATGTGACCGGCGTAGCTGAAATTGAGTCAGTCTAAGCCCCATTTGTACCTGTATTTTGTACTCTGTGAGGCTGACGCAGCCACTGTAGCTACTAGTGGGCTAAGCTGCTAAAACTTCTGTTTACTTCGCTTGCTTCATGCAGTTTTACATTAAAAAGTATAGAATAATTAAATGATATTTGGGCAACATTTGGATACCTAAATATATCATTCATTTTTTAAAAAAGATAATTTGAAAGTGAGATTTAAACGAACAGAAAAGTTGACAGTTATCATAAACTAGATATATATATATATAGCCCAATTATAAGTTCAAAACAAATGTAGTTGAAGAGAAAGTGTTCTCCAGGGCCAAAACTAGAATAATTATCAAAATGAGACTCGTGTCATACTTTGTCCTAGCATGGTCAGTTGATAAATCCTGAAAGGGGGAGGGGCAATATTCATTCGTTGTCATTCCTAAATCTATTCACAGCGGAATTCTTGTCTTCTTGACATGTTTTTTTTTAGTCAATTCGGTGAATAGATAGAGTTCGGACCTTTACACTCATAGCCGCCATCGGTTTCAAGGGTCAACAGTCACTGACGGCGTCAGCTATATATAACCGTATAGGCCTACAGGTTTAAAGTTAAATTAACTGTGATCTGAAGCATTGTTGTTTGACTGCACACAAGTAAAGGGAGATAATTACTCTTCTATTTAGGAGGATCATTCAGTCTTTTCTGATTGAAATACATAATATACACCTTTTTGGAATTAGCTGATTTATTTTTCTCGCCCCGGGTAAATTATCGCTTTTTTTTAAACTTAATTCTATATCAGAATGTTTATTAACTATCCATGTTCATGCTCAAAAAAGGAATAGGTGTTGACAGTTCTTGTCATGTGAAAACGTAGTCAATTTATCCAGTGTAGAATTGGGTCCTTTTCGTATGACGTAGGCTAAAGCCATAGGCGATGATTGTCAGAATGAGTAGAGGTAGTCAATCTGGATGTTTTATGCCCTGGAAATTTCAGCTTTCAGTGCCGCATACGTTTGGGTGATGCTATTATGCAACTGTGGGTGTTTTGGGATATTTTGCCCACTTTCAGTAATATTGCACATGACATAACTTCCTTATCTATCAGGTTTGTTTTTCCGACATTTAGAGATAGTCAATGTGGTTATTACTTGCATATTTTAGCTTTTCAGCTATCATACTTAAGGTATTAGAAAATAATTTGATTTGATACTATTTTGCAATGGTCTTCTGCTATAACCTAGACTAGGCTACTGAAAATCTGTGTTTTTAACCACTGTAATGTGGATGACAAAATATTTCGCACATTACAACCTCACGGATGACGAGGTATCAGATATGTTTTGTCTAAAAGAATTTGCGGAGGTAAGAGGCAGGATTGTCTCCCTTTCCATCATGGCATCCAGTAACAAAGGAAAATTCAATTTGGATGAAAATGAGAAAAGAAATATGTTTGTAGACTGGATTACATACAAAGAAGGGGTGACTGATGTGAAGGCAGCGACAATGCATCTAATGGAAATGATCCAGAATTAGAATTAAATAAAATTGGTAGTGCAATTGGACATTTTCAATGAGTTTATGTGTGACATGCTTTGCCAGAAAATTGTTGAAGAAACTAATGTTTTTACATATAATAATTATTATGCAACATCCACACCAGAGACCCTGTCAAAAAACGTAATGACTTGGAATGGTTTGATGTTGCTCTTGATAAACTAAATCTAGCGGTATTCTTCTCAGCTGTAAAGGTTTTGAAAAGGTAGGCTATAGTACATAAGACAAAAAATGAGATGTAGTGGAGATTGAAACACCTTATTCCCCAGATATCAGACATCATGAGTCATAAGGAATATACTTATATCCGGTACTGCATATACTTATATCCGGTACTGCATAAACTATTTCAACAATAATGAAGAAGATGAAGGCGTTGATAATCCTGTTGTTGACATTCTGAATAAGAAATTAAAATCAGCTTACACACCATCACAGGATATTGCGATTGATGAATCATTCATGAAGTTTTATCGTAGACAGAAGGGTCCTTCAATTGGAAATATACCTGGAAGTTGAAAATATACATTGGACATGAAACAGATTCAAGTGGCCTTCCAGCTAGTAACAGAGTAGTTATGGATCTCATGAGTAATAGTCAACATGGATTTAGATTCAACATTTACGTTTACTACTGCTGCAATGGCCCTGATCTCTTCACTTAGCTGATTAGACAGAAATCAAACATGCATGTGGGTGGAACTGTTTGTGTAAGTCGTTAAAACATACCAAGAAACTAAAAACTATTTTGCTCATACTGAGAAAAACATCCATGATTTCCCAAACAAGGGTGGATATTTGAATTCTGTTTATTTGTTAAACACTGGCATATTAAATGTTGAGAGTGTCAAACTGGAGTGTATATATTGGTGTCAACTATGTTGGTCCGCCTACAATTGTTCGTAAACATTCTACAAGGCAAAATTCTTGACAGATTTTGATGAAATTTGATTAAATTGTTTATTTTAATGGTACCGGTATCTCCAAAGGATGAACCCTATTGAAAGTCAAAGGACTTGAAAAATATAGAATCTAAGAATTGAAAAGCGTTCAATTTTTAGCTTGTAAACACATAAGGTACAATTCTCAACAAATTTTAAAAATTGTTATTTAATGAAATTGTTTATTATCACCTAAGGATGACACAAATCGAAAAAAAATATTGTATGGGTTTATGCACTTGTTTTTGAAAACACTTTCAATTTTTTTGCTTGTAAACACTCAAGAAGGCACAATTCTGGACGGAATCAGACGAAACTTGGATGAACAAAACGGTATTAAACAATAGTAATAAACAGAAAATATTTATTACGAATTATTAGTGTTGAAACAGTTACTCAGTTAACCGATTACGGGTAGTATTTCACGGGTAACCGGGTCAGATTTGAGATGATCGGTTAACTGTCAATTTTATAAGAAATAAAAAGAGAGCTATTGCTAATTACTCGTTTTGGATAATCGCGTCACGGTGGTCAAGTTTGTCGACAGTCGCCGTGTGCACCGTTATGTTAATTAGGTTAAACAAATAAGCACTGTAGCACTGTAAATCATTATCAGACGTTCGGCACGCGCCATGGTTCATTGAATCTTGTTATTATTTGTAGAAATGTAACAGTTTTTTTTAAGCATGTTCTAGTGTTTTAATAAATTTTATTATCTTTATTATTTCAATTGAGTATGAGTTGCTTAGAATAAAATAGTTATAAAGATCGTATCACTTTTTAGTAACTCTCCTCTAATTGGCTGTTTGTTTCTTCTTGCTCGTCAAGGAGACGCTTCAATGGGTTGTTTGGTATCTGTCGATTTGTACCGATAATTCGCGGTGAACTAGCCAAAGTCTTCCTGGGTACTCATTTACACTTACTCCAGTTAAGTTAACAGAGAGCTACCGCCGTAAATGCGGTTTTTGACTCCTTTTATAATCTTTAGTAATTAACAGGGACTAACCGGGTAACAAACGGTTATTGCTGAGGATTACCCGGTTCGTAAAATTCACTAACCTTTTCAACACTACGAATTATTATTCTTATTGTGTGGTATTTGATTTCAAGTTTTATTATTTCTTCCATTGGTTTGTCAACATTTCTTGTAAGCAGGATATAGACTTTAGTTTTTATCTGATATAAATGAAACATGGTGTGACCATTTATATTGTTGAGATCTTGGACAAGTTTGAATTTGATTTTTTTTCTCGTTTAAAGATGCCTTTGCTCATTTTTCTTGGTCAAATCATGCTTACTAACTGATTAATCAGTGTTTCTAATGAATTATAAAAATATTGATATGTTAAAATACCGTATGAGGACTTAGAAAGGCTTGGGTAAGTCATTTACTCAAGTCTACTTTGAGAAGCTAAATTTAAACTCCATGTATGACCAAATGATGTCATTCTTACCGACTGTGCAGCAAGCGAGTGGCTGCTTCACCATGAGATTTTAACTGATTCTCCTCCATGAAATTACACCAACGTTCATAGACATCCTTACCTAAACATATTCTTGGATTTTTTGTTCCCATTTCTTCTTTGTTCTCTTTATTTTCTGAATCTGAAGCCTTTTTAACTTCTTTGAGCTGCCATATTGTTGTTGTGAGAAAAGAAAGAAATATTTAAACGATTTTTAACCAATCACGGATGTCCCTGACTGTATACACTGGTTATTTAAAAAAAGACTGGACAATTTTTTAATCACGGTCATGCTATGGAAATCCTCACTAATTAGGGACTTTTGAGACAAACTGGTATATTTCCCATTCATTAGAATACCTCTACTTTCGGCCGTCCAATAATCAAATATTATATATAAATGAAAATAAGGGAAACCATCTTTAAAGGTTTTTGAGTTATTGCCCTTGACATAGTCAAAACGTTTCAAAATTTGTTAGTGCGCAAGAAAGACGTGTGATCATTTATCATGATTAGATCTTGGTCAATTTGAGGATTTTTTCGATAAACGGATATTGGGTTATCAGTTTATTTGTTTCAGGGGCACAATAGAAGCTTCAATTTTTATACGCCCACTTTAAAAATTTGGACGTATATTGCGGTCCGTCAACATTTCTTGTGAACACAATAGAGGCTACAGTTTTCAACTGATTTTAATGAAATTTGGTGTGATTATTTATAAATTATATTGATGAGATCTTGGTCAAGTTTGAATTTGACGATCTTTCGATGAACGGTTATTGCCCTTGACTTAGGAAAAATGCGTCAAAATTTGTTTGTGAACACAATAGAGACTACAGCTTTCAATTGATTTTAATGAAATATGGTGTGATCATTTATATTGATGAGATCTTGGTCAAGTTCGAACTTGACGATCTTTCAATGAACGGTTTTTTAGTTATTGCCCTTGACTTAGGAAAAACGCGTCAAAATTTGTTTGTGAACACAATAGAGACTACAGTTTTCAACTGATTTTAATGAAATTTGGTTTGATCATTTATATTGATGAGATCTTGGTCAACTTCGAATTTGACAATCTTTCAATGAACGATTTTTTTAGTTATTACCCTTGATTTATAAGCATGCATCAAAATTTGTTTGTGAACTCAAGAGAGACTACAGTTTTCAACTGATTTTAATGAAATTTGGTTTGATCATTTATATTGATGAGATCTTGGACAAGTTTGAATTTGATATTTCAATGACCAGTCTTTGAGTTATTGCCCTTGACTTAGGAACGGTTTTTGAGTTATTGCCCTTGACTTAGGAAACACGCATCAAAATTTGTTTGTGAACACATAAGAGACTACAGTTTTCAATTGATTTTAATGAAACATGGTGTGATCATGTTTTTTAATGCGATATTTTGATTTGTTTGGATTATTGATATTGATTTTTAAATATTTGGTGGTATTTCTCAGCATAAATAACTGGCAGTAAATATATATATCAATGAATTCAAACTATTAAAATTTCTTTAATATGAGAAAATTCATACTTTAGTCATTAAAGACTGTTTTATTCATTTCTGACAGCTGCCAGTGGGCATATGTTATCATGCCTGGCAAGCTATCTTAGATTGATATTAATGAAAAATGGTTTAATAATATAACAGTTTCGAATTATTGCCCTTGTGTGAGTTAAAACTTATCAAAATTGTTTAGTTTTTACAATCAAACGAAACTTTTCAAACAATTTTGATGAAATTAGGTCTGATTATTTATGAGACATTGGCTAATTTTAAATTTGATTTTTCGGTGAACCGTTTTTGGGTTATTGCCCTTGACTTGGTAGTATTTCACGGGTAACCAAGTCTGATTTGAGATAATCGGTTAACCGTCAATTTTATAAGAAGTAAAGAGAGAACAATTCTTACAGAAATTTCTTCACTGTATGAGTCTTTAAGCTGTTTTCTTTAGTAAATAAACATCTTTATTGATTGAATAATTGAGATTAATAAATCAAGATGATATTAATATCAATTATCAAAACACTATTACTTTTTATTAACTCTCCTCCTCTGGCTGTTTGTTTCTTCTTGCCTGTCAATCAGCTTCAAGCTTATTAATATTCACGGACAATAGTTTTTTTTACCAGTAGTGGAACCAGTACACTGATTTCCAGCAACTTCAATGAGATACACTCATTACACTGAACCCCACAACTGGTATAAAAACCTTTGATCTGTTAGAGATTGTAGCAATGCCCATTTGTAATCTTACATTGAAGCCGACTCTTCAGTGGGTTGTTTGATATCTGTCGCTTTGTACTGACAATTCGCGGGGAACTAGCCAAAATTTTCTTGGGTATTCATTTACACTTACCCTAGTTTAGTTAACGGTGAGTTACTGCTGCAAATGCGATTTTTGACCCCTTTTATAATCTTTAGTAATTAACAGGGATTAGCCGGGTAACAAACAGTTATTGCCAACGATTACCCGGTTTGTAAAATTCACTAACCGTTTCAACACTAGTTTATAGATTTCACAAATTTGAGAAAAAAAATTTTCAACTTACAAAGAAAACAGAATGTCCTTTTTTAAATATGAGAAAAGACTCTGTTAACATCTCTGACAGCTGCAAGAGGGTGTACGTTTCCATGTCTGGCAAGCTATCTTTGCCAAGGATACCAACTATGTAATCTAGGATCCTTTCTACCAGCTGGTTTTTGGATAATTAATGAATAAGGAGGAAAGATAAAAGATGCCTTTGCTAACTTATGGATTAATCAGTGTTTCTAATGAATTATAAAAAGATTTATATGTTAAAACACCGTATGTGGACAAAGAAAGGCTTGGGCAAGTCATTTACTCAATTCTCAACTCCATGTTTATTCGCGTGACCAAATGACGTCATTCTTACCGACTGTTGAGCAAGCGAGTGTCTGCTTCACCATGAGATTTTAACTGATTCTCCTCCATGAAATTACACCAACGTTCATAGACATCCTTATCTAAACATATTCTTGGATTTTCTTGATCCCATTTCTTCTTTGTTCCCTTTATTTTCTGAATCTGAAGCTTTTTTAAATTGTAAACTGTGCATTCTTCGAGCCCCTATATCGTTGTTGTGAGAAAAGAAAGGAATGCGGGGAGTGCACATGCGCATCCTTGTTGTAATTAGCTAACTATGGGCTAATTAGGGACTTTTGAGACAAACTGGTATTTTTCCCATTCATTAGAATACCTCTACTTGCGATTGATATAAGTATTGGCCGTCCAATTATCGAATATATATATATATATATATATATATATATATATATATATATATATATATATATATATATAT
>NW_008709117.1:50233-70824 GCF_000327385.1 Lottia gigantea
GTATGTCAATGTCATTATGAAGATGATCCCTATCGATTTTCGCGATTATCGGATAATATTTCACCAAAATATCGTGTCTGACTTGACGTTTCACTCTATTAGCTATATTGTGCAACCCTGTAGTCACTAAAGACTGTTTAATCATTTCTGACAGCTGCCAGTGGGCGTATGTTACCTTGCCTGGCAAGCTATCTTTATATATATATATATATATATATATATATATATATAAATGAAAATAAGGGAAACAATCTTTAAGATTAGATTATTGAACACATGAATGAAATGAATGAATGAAACATAGTGACAAGCAGGTTGCTGTATCAAATGCTCAATGATATCTGACTTATGAACACTTGATAAATCAAATACCACCAAACATAGTGACAAGAGTAACAGTCTACTGTGTGAAAAGTGTACTCATACACACTTGATAAATCTACGACTTCTGGAAACAGGCCACTGTATCAAAGGTTCAATGATGTCGGACTCTTTATCACTTGATAAATCCAGATTGATTGCCACTGGCTACTACATTAAAGGTTCAATGATATCAAACTATTAAGCACTTGATAAATCTAGACTGGTTTCTGTATCAAAGGTTCAATGATGTCAGACTCGTTAAAACTGAATTTATATGGGCTAACTGACACTAGCTACTGTATCAACAGTATAATGATGTCAAACTCTTAAACAATTGTTAAATCTATAACTATTGACACCTGCTTTAATTGAATTAAAATGTTTATTTTCAGCCGTCAGGTCTGCGGGAACTCAATAGCTGTCTTTACTATTGGGTTTGACATACACCACACACAGTTAGATGATTAACGTAGCACGGTCAGTATACAAAGTTTTTATACGCCCACATTTAAGATGGGCGTATATTGTAATCACCCCGTCGGTCCGTCCGTCAGTCCGTCCGTCCGTTCACATTTGGCTCGTGCTCACTCTACAGGCTACAGTTCTTTATGGATTCTTTTGATTTTTATTTTATATGTCAATGTTGTTATGAAGATGATCCCTATTGATTTTCGTGATGATCGGATAATTTTTCACCGAAATATCGTGTCTGACTTGACGTTTTTCCCTATTAGCTATATTGTGCAACTTGTGCTCACTCTACAGGCTACAATTTTTTACAGATTCTTTTGATTTTTATACGCCCACACGTAAGATGGGCGTATATTGTAATCACCCCGTCGATCTGTTCGTTCACATTTGGCATTTTACTCTATTAGCTATATTGTGCAACTCGTGCTCACTCTACAGGCTACAATTCTTTACAGATTCTTTTGATTTTTATTTTGTATGTCTATGTCGTTATGAAGATGATCCCTATTGATTTTCATGATGATCTATCGATTTTCATGATGATCGGATAATTTTTCACCGAAATATCGTGTCTGACCTGACGTTTACTCTATTAGCTATATTGTGCAACTCGTGCTCACTCTACAGGCTACAATTCTTTACAGATTCTTTTGATTTTTATTTTGTATGTCATGTCATTATGAAGATGATCCCTATCGATTTTCGCGATGATCGGATAATATTTCACCGAAATATCGTGTCTGACTTGACGTTTCACTCTATTAGCTATATTGTGCAACCCTGTAGTCACTAAAGACTGTTTAATCATTTCTGACAGCTGCCAGTGGGCGTATGTTACCTTGCCTGGCAAGCTATCTTATAAATTTGAGTTTGCCGTTCAGAAAAAATGTATGACAGATTGTCACTATTCTTCCAAATATTTTAATTGGAAAATAAATCTGCCAGTGGGCATAATTATATTACCTTGACTGGAAAGCTATCTTTGATGAGTTGCAGCACCTATAAATTGAACTTAATACTGTAAAACCTGATTTCCCTTTGTTACTGATGCAGGTGGGAGGGGCAGATATGGAGAAAGTTTCTAGTCGTTCAGATGTGGCAATAAACTGTGGCCCTGTATGCATGTTTAAAATCCCTTGACAATTTGAATTCGAAAAAGAGCAGGCTAAGGACTATTGGAATCCATGTATATCCAGAATAATCTGTGTTAGGTAGGTAGGTAGGTAGATCTGTGTTAGAAAAATGACTGCCATTTATAGAAAAGACATACCCAGTTTGAGTTTTTTTTGAAGGAATTACATACACTTCTGAAGGCTATTTACATATATTCAAGACCCAAATCAACCCCTGAGAATGGCTAATGTGTCCCAATAAAAAATTACCATAAATAAAATGTTTCTCTTCCAGGGTTCCAGACAAAGTAGCTGGTCTTTAGCTACAACAGGACATTTAAACTGGGAGGTCAATTAGGTTATGGTGGAGCACAAATGTCCCAAAGGCGACTCTTGGAACGAAGCTAGGTAAGGATATTTGAAATATTTCATATTGTACGATATAGCAATACAAGTCAAATTGTTTATACTGTATTTTTCAAAGTAAGAAAGGAATGTGAAAAGGATTTCCAGCATTTTATAATGTGTATCTATTTGCACTATTTTTGTTTCCAAGCTAAAAGTGGCTTTCATATGTGACCAAAGGTAACAAATTGAATTATTTAAAACTTGGAATGTTTAAAGGGATTGTAAAGATTTTTCATAGGTATCAGGGACACTGATAGCATCGATTTGTACAATTCCAATTTTCAATCAGACTTTTGTTGTTCCCCAATACACATAAAAAATAGAAATAGTCTTGACAATCCCTTTTATTGTTGGTAAATCTACTGTTGTATGAACTGTTTTTGAATTGTCCTTAATCCGAACAAAACAATTGACCAAATTTTTAGAGACTTGGTATTCATATGTTTGAAATATTTATAAATTTAGGTGTAAACAGATAGAGCTTCACTGCATGGAATTAAAGTGCTTATGGTGTGGCACAGAAGTTCGCAAGGCAAGTGTACTTTAATGCATAATGCTATCCTTATCCCTGACCATTTAGACTCCTCAACCCTTTGCCTGGCTAAAAGCAATTTATCCTTGAAGGGGTTAACAACTTGGAAACTGTGGAAACTGCAATAAGGTGCTGTGAGCTGAAATCTTCTTTAAGGTTTATAAACTTATGATGCCACACCCACTTCTGCTTCCAAAATTCAAACCTGTGTCAACTTTAAGTATCACCTGATTTTCTGAAATGTCACTTGGTACCATTGACTTATCAGAACAATAAGAAATATAAAAGAAACTGAAAGAAGGATTAGATTGGCCAAGGTCTTTAGAATTTAAGCAAACCAAATAAGCTGTTTGACCAGTCAACAAAATTGAATGAATATCTCCATTCAATGATTTTTTTTATTTAAGAAGATTGACAATATTTATTTGTGCTTAAAAAATTAAGTATATTTTGTGTCTGATTTTAGGTTATAAAAGGTAAATCGTCTGGTAATTTACCTTCCTGCAATAGCACTGCCACAATAGGAGTGTCCTGAGGTCATGGCCTGTATGACTCTTCAGACCTCCTATTCACAGATGAAGAGGAACAGATGAAGAGGAACAGATGGGCGATTCCTCCACTCATTTTTTGTAAGTTTATCATAGATCTTGATGTTTTGAAATTATAGTATCATGATTATATTATTAGCTTTGTGAATTTTCAGAAATATGTATCAATTTGCAAAAAATCAGTGGATTCTGTATTCCATAGCTCAATAACCATGCCCAATAAACCAGAAAAAAATAGAATATGTCCTCAAATAGTAAATTATATGGTATTTTGACTCAATACAATGTTTGTCTTTTGTTTTTTTCAGCCGTCGGCGGGAACTTGATAGCGGTCTTTACTATTGGGTTTGACATACACAACTTACAGTTAGATGATCAACATAGCACGGTCAGTACCTTCCTACATATTTCAATTTGAAGCACAATTCCTGTTCTGTGAAAATTTGTGAAACCCACCTTGAAAAATTCTTGTTCATTTTCTGCATCCCGTGTACTGGAGCATTAATCTTGAAAACTTAACTTACAATGATTTTGGTGTTCCAGTCATCTGATTGATCTCTTAAAATCCATTTCAAGAACAAGCCCCCTGCTGTGGAATGAAAATGCACAGCAAAAACTACCATGTGATCTTTCTTTCTGAAATGGGTGCATATTTGATAATCCAAAGGCAGAGGCGTTTTACAAGAGGGAAAAGCATGACTTGCCTTGGCTAATGACAGATACCACAGTAAAAAGCTTTAATTCAAAAAGTCATTTAGTCTCGGACGCAATAGCTTGAAACTAATCAATTCAAGAGTGACCTTTGAAAATTGATTGTCCATGAGCAGAGATATTGATCAAATGATTTGATTCACAATTGATATACACAATTAAAGAGGTAGTTTTCAAGATTTTAATTACCAAACCTTTGACATGGCAATGGATATATTCCTCTAATCTTTGGTCTAAAGTATTTATTACTGTTTGCACATAACTTTCCAAACCAACTTTTAAAATAAGAATCTATACTTTTAGGGTTCCAAGCACAAAGGAGCTTGTCTTTAGCTTCAACCGGACATTACATTTGGAGGTCAATAAGGTTATGGTGGAGCACAAATGTCCTAAAGGCGACTCTTGGAACGAAACCAGGTAAGGATATTTTAAAAGCTATCTTGGATATGATGTTGCTAATCAAGTCAATATAAACACACTGTAAATATTACATTTAGCAACACAAGATTATTTTTTGGAAAACCTTACAACACAAACCCAAATTTGTCCTGATATTCACCTTTGTATCATGGTATTATGAGTAACAGACTGTTCCAAAGTATCCATCAACTGTTTCGATTTATGTATTTGTTGAATTATTTCATTAAATGGTATGTTTTTAATTTTAGGTGTAAACAGATAGAGCTTCATTATACAGAAGTTAAGTGCTTATGGTGTGGCACAGAAGCTCGCAAGGCAAGTTTGTTTTAGGAATATTTAATCTGAAATTTTAAACCATTTTGATATTCTTAATTTGAAATATCTTGCAACACTTTGCTTACTGATACAGTTTTGTGAATCATGACATTTTAGTTCAAAAGAAACAAATACATGGGGTTTAATGAGTAAACAGCCAATTCAGACCCTACAGAATGATGACGCCAAATTGTGGTCTCTAATTTAAGGGTATTTCATGGCCTTTCACATATTGTTTTTTTTTGTTTTTAAGAAATTACTTAAAATGGTAATCATCTAATTATTTGCAATTATGTATTTATATTTTTCAGGTTAGAAAGGGTAAATCATCTAGTAATTTACCTACCCGCAATAGCACTGCCACAATAGGAGTGTTCTGAGGTCATGGCCTGTATGACTTTTCAGACCTCCTATTCACAGAAGAAGAGGAAGAGATGAAGAGGAACAGAAGAAGAACAGATGAAGCGGCGCCTACAGAACAGATGAAGAACAGAAAAAGTAGATGAAGAAGTATGAAGAACAAGTGAAGAATGCTGAAGAAAAGATCAACAGATGAAAAGAGGGACCTCCAAAGAGTACTCAATAAGAAGAACCAAGTCTACAGATGAAAAGCCATGGGTATGTTACAAGGGATTTAGTGAACATTATCGTCTTAATTTTTAAAATGAAAATCTGACATAAGACTTGAACGACATTTAGAAATGAGGCGTACATATAACAAAAACAAGGCAGTATTATGGATTTAACATATTTCTTTAATAAACTAGTTAAAAACATAACGTTTCAACACAATTTACATGTGTCGTCATCAGATAAAATAATTCGGGAATTAAAAAACCTATCCAAACATATTACAACTAACAATAATAGAGATATTAACAGTGTAAAGGGTAATAAAAGTAATAATGAGAAGTCTAAATAAGAGAACATAAGCTTATTATCCAAAGTGAGTTACAATTTAGGAAATCAATGAGTTAAAACAATAGGGAAGACTTAAATGGTTACCATTTATACATTTTGTTATGTTTTATTCCATCATTATTTCATCTGATCATAGTACATGTAAATTGTGTTGAAAAGTTGAAATGTTATGTGTTTAATTAGTTCATCAAAGAAATGTGCTAATTCTATAATATTGCCTTGTGTTTTGTGAAAATCTGACTTGGTTCTTTTACAACTGAATTACAGTTATATGATTGACTGGCATTTTCCAAAATGAAAATCTTGCATTTAGCTCTTCTTCCATTCAAGGCTATGCCCGCATTTGCATATCAGTAATGACATAGTTTCAAAGGAATACTACCTTTTAGAATGAACATTGAACTTACATTCTCAAATTTGGCCTATAAGTGTATGTATTCATCAGTCGGGTGAAAGTTTAGGTCTTGAAAATAGATGCAACCCGGTTTTTCTAATTCAGTGCTTCTTTGTGAGTCGCCCCAAAATGCATGAAAGTGGGTTATGAGCTCTTGCGAAAGAGTGCCAAGAAATTCTGGTTTTTGTTCAGATGTTGACACTTCAAAGTTGGAATCCAAAAAAGTGAAATTAGCAAGATACCATAGGGAAATCTATGAATGTTTTCAATAATAGAGTACTAATTACCAATGCATTTATCTACTGTTTATTCTAAGAGGTAGTATTTATTTAAAAAATTTAAAACAAATTAAAATAAGTAGTTGCGTTGACTAGATGAATATTTAAGCTATAGCTAATTTACATAATTCCTTTCTCATTTCAGCTGAAGAGCTCACAAGAAGATGGTGTTTCTGCATTGATTTGGTGTTTCTGCATTGATTTGGTGTTTCTGCATTTGGTGTTTTTGCACTGATTAGGTGTTTCTACATTTGTTAGGTGTTTCTGCATTATTAGTTCTGCTTCCTGAAACTGGTTTTTACTGGTGCCTTTAGAATTGACTTTCTCCTTGCGCTAGAATAAGTCATCTTTCCTCAGTATTCTATTCGACTCAGCTGTAAATGGGTGTTGATAATCTGAGTAAAATCATTGCCAAGAAATTTTGCCAAGGAACAGCTGTTAGATAGGATCTTTTGAACCTAAGCTGTTTTCCTTGTAAAAATGTTTCTTACTTTTCTTCAGTTTCTTGCCTTTCTGCCACCGAGTTCTGGGCCATGTTTCTCAAAAAATCTCACAATCAATATTTGTCTTGAGTATGGTATTTCTTCCACACTTATGACAAATTTCTATTGAAAGATTTTTTGAGAAACAGGGGACAGCTTTTTTCTGCTTTCATTCAGTGTTTCTGCACCTTTCACTAAATAGCAGTCAATCATACCAAGATTACCTTTCCACTACCATTCAACAAAAATTGCCATGATCAATTAATTGGATGTTTTTCAGTTTGGATTTCTGTTGGTTTGCTTCTTTTGTTTGTATTTCTGCTTTTGGATTTGGTGTATTTTGCTATGTACAGCTTTGGAAGTTCAGGTCAAAGTTGGCAGTTAAGGTTGTTGAGGTCAAAGGTCAAAGATGTGGTCAAAGTATTTGGGTTCAAGTGTCAAAGTTTGTATTTGGGTTCAAGGGTCAAAGTTGGTGTTCAAGTTCAGGGGTCAAAGTTGGTAGTTGAGGTCAAAGTTTTCTTTTCAGCTTATGGTGGGATGGATGAAGGGAGGGTTATCAGATGAGATGTAGCATGCAGATAAAGAAACCGCAGGTATGGTCATCTAAATATTTTCATTTTACCAGCCGATAGAATTATAATGGTGTCATACTTGCAGTGTTCAATGAGGGAAATTCTGCAAGATATTAGGATTTCAATTTCCACCCATCAAGGATTTGAACAGCCTTAGCACACCGGGCCTTAGTTTATTGTCCAAACGCCTATACCCGCGCCTCTGACTTGACATCATTGCCAGGGGTTACTGGGTTGAGAATTCATAGATACATGTATTGATATTTCCGAAATTGAGCCACAGCTGTTTCCCACTAACTGATAAGCTATGGCACTTTTTAAATATTTTAAAGTTAAACATTTTAATATTTTTTTTGGTTTTTCGGATAATGGTGGAAAGAGTAATGGTTTTCAGTTTTTTGGGTTGTCTGAGTTTTTTTTTTGTTTTGGCTTGGCTTTCTGTCATATTTTTATGGCTTTCTGCTTTAGTTTGTTTGGATGTGTGCTGTTTTGTCGATGAATTTTTTCAGTTGTGTTGGTTTTAGTTGTTTTGGATCATGAACTGGTAGGTTTAGAAGTTTGGTTAGTTTCTATTTCACTTGGGGAAGGGGGAAGTAATGATGTTTTTTTCTATTTCAGTAATTGGTATTTTTATAGTCAAGAAATAAAAAGATTCTCTGTTGGCTTGTGGATATGTGGGATTGGCAGGTAGGAATTCTTTCTGGAACTTGGCCTTGGTGTTTAGTTTTATTTATTCTTTTGATACTTTTTTCTACACATTTTATGATAAATCAGATATGGGTATTTATCAACATCAGTTTAAAGAATTATAAAAATGGAAAATATTGGTTTGTTTCATATACCTCTGCCACATGTGATACATTCTGGGCACTCAACAGTGTAAAATCAAAAAAGGGAAATATGTCAGATGATTTATGATTTAATTTGTAAATTATTTTAAAAATCTTGCATACTGACCCTTTAATATATATGGTATTTTAATTATTATTAGATTTCTTTTTAGTTTATTGAGATAAGAAGATATTGGTGTTGGTGTATGGTGTCAGATAATGGTGTTGGACTATCGTTTCAGATAATGGTGTTGGACTATGGTTTTCAAGGCGAAAATACAAGCTGGCTATTAAACATTTATAGCAATAAAATTCTGTTGTGTTTTTCAGATAATATGGGTTGATATGAATGAATTGGGTTTTTTTTACTGAGAACATATATCAAATGGTTGTCAAGGAAGCTTCCTCCAGATCAACTAGCTGCTGTTAATCAGGTATTGTTTTAGTTAAATACTCAGTTTTCTTTCTTGTTTTGTAACAGAGCTGGTTTACAGAGCATGTTTGAAGAATGAGGGCATATAATTGATCTGCAGGAGGACAATTGGAGAAACACATTCAAATGTTGCATAAAAATGTATCCAATTATTATTCAATTAATCTGTGTAGAAGCATAAGTAAAGATTTGTATTATTGTTTTTCAGTCAATCTTACACTGAGTGTTACGACTAAAGTTATAGAAACAATAGAGAGACTTGTAGTTATATTCTGAATGAAAGGAGAGATTGCTCAAGATGTTGGATTGTATTGATAATGCGTCATGACATTTTAGATCGTTTTGATTACGAAACGAGTGAAATAATGCTATATTTTTTCGACATTTCTATCAAGGTCACAGTGACAAAAGGAAGTATCCGCCCTGTCTTAGAGATCTGTACATGGAAATCATAATGTAAGAGGATTTGTCTGCTGCCCTGATTGTGTGGAATCATCATGCAGCAATAATGTTACATCAGAATGTTCTCAGTGACATTGGCTATATCTTTCACTGTTATAATTGTGATAATTTTACTAATGAAATAAATTATTTTATCTAACTGATCCTTATTTTCTAGTTGAACTTCTGCATGTTGTATGTTGAGGCAAAACACTATTTCATTTGATTTGATCACTCTTGTTTTTTTGGCTGAATGTGCAGTTTGGTAAATTGACTCAACTCTTTTTAAAAATGAGGTTTTGTAAACTTTGTATGTGTATGAGGGACATAGCATCAATTTGCATCAATTGATTGCAAGAACCACATAAGACTTAAAATTGGAGTGGAACAAATAGATGCTTTAAGTATAACACAAAATAACAAGTTTGCACAACCACAATACAATTTTTGGGAGGATTTTGGCTCATATGTCAGATCTGAACGAAGGGTTGCATGATTTTGGACAGAGCTTTTTTTGCTGAGCCCTCAAATTCTGGTTGCCAAATATTGCTCATGCCAGATTAGTGACAGACTTGAGATGAGTATTGCAAGGCATAGAATGAACTTCGAAATCACATACAATTTGCAAATAAACTGATGTATACCCACACAATGGAACAATTAATGGAAGCTGTCACTGTCATAATCACTCTTCAGAATGAATATTCCAATTCAGCTTAGCATACAAAAAATTTATAACAAATACATAACTTGACATTAATTTAAAAAGGTCTCGCCAATACACACGAAGGCCTACATATTATTATATGTAAGCAAAGAAATTTTTGGACAGCGTGTCTGGTTACAAAATAGACACGACTTTTCTATTTGTTTTAGAAACTATACAAGTCAAATCTGATTGGTTGTTTTTGAACAATGGCGTATTTAAGGAGGGGGGCACGACCCCTGGGGTCATAAATGAAAAATACATATTACTTTCTCTTCCAAAGTAGCTTTAAATGTATTCTCCGGCTTCCTACATTAGAAAATTTTCCGTTGGGGCTGTCTGAACAGAAGACAGGAGATATTGAAGTGTGCAATGAAGGAAATTTTGACGGGAAAATCTAAATTTCATTGCATAATTTATGTCAGCATTTGTTGATTTTCTAGGTTAAATTTGAATGTCGTCTATCAGTATGCCAGGCTTTACATCCTCCAGATCGGTGCTATGGCTTGTGCCTTCTAAAGCTCAAAAAAAAAGTCACAGTTCCTGTACGATTTATCGTTAAGGGAGATAACTCAATTTAAAATTGATTAAAGACTGCAGTTATGTTATGTTATGTGTGTGTTCACTGTTATGTACATTGTGTTAAGTTACAAGGATCAGTTACTCGAGGCATGGGCCATGGAATTATATTCAATTTTGTGGGGAATTTGAAAGGAGCTACTGAGATTTTGTGTATACAATTATAGAAGACAAGTAAATCCAAAAATGATCGTAGAGTTTCTACTTGAGGTTCAAAGGGCGGGCATTCGCGCAGAGGTTTCGCATTTGACTGCTTAAGAATATTCACCCACTTACAAAATAAACAAACAATCACAAATACTCATGCACGTGCAATATTCAAGGTCATTTGAGATCAAATCACTTGACAAAACAAACATACACAAAAAATCTTTCAAGATGTCCGGACATGAATTGGAATAATATATACCTTTTCAAGGTAAATAGACTATAATTATCATTATTTTATTATTTTGTCATGCATTGGTATCTGTACTTGTTTAGGGGTGGACATTGTACTCATTTCATCTCAATAAAAGTTGATTTGGTTGACGTGTGAATAACAATTTGAATAAGTACGTCTTCATATCATTGCCCTCCTTGCGATAACATAAAATGGCTAATATCAGTATGGAATATACTTGCGAACTTGTATGATATCGTTTCACGATTTACACACAATTCGCGCATTTAAAACTTATATTAGGTTATATATTGATAGTCTGTCCAGAATGTAGGCCATTTTACATGATATTTCCCGGAGAGGTTTGTTTATTTCAAATGTAAAATCTCCACACAATATATGTACCCGAAGACATTAACAAACAAACCATAATTCCCTACAAAAATTCCCTGTAATATCGTCAAACATTACACTGAAAATTTTGAAGAAAAAAACATACATGTATTTCTTAATAATAATTAATTAATTAATTAAATCGGTTGAAACATCCATCAACCCCAAAACAATCCATGTGTGGAGTAAATGATATACCCAAGGAGAAAGGGTGTAAACACACATGAATGTCGGTCATTTTACAGCAAGTTAAAAAGTTTTTTGAATTTTTTCCATATTGTCAAGAAAATTGGAATATCAGTACGATTTTGAGGCTGTCTTCCAATTCTCATAAAAATAATGGGAAAAATTAAAAAGACTTTTTACTTTGCTCAAACAATAACATATAATGAACGAACTGATCAAGTTCGTTTGTATGTGGAATTCTGCCTATTCATTGAAGTGAATTTGATTAAAACAGATCTGATAATATTAGAATGCCTTTGAGTTTATAAATATGTTAACATACGCACACATTATCATTTTGAAATTTGTTTATATAGAAGACAATTTTCGGTCAAAATGTGGACATATATTTCTGTTGAAATTTTTAAGAGGGAAGTGTGATTCTTACGAAAAATTATATATTTATCAACGCAAAGTCATTCTATCAGATTATCAATACTGTTTCGAAGCGTACAATCAAATCTACCTTACTAAAATTGACAAAATTCGATATACCAACGAACGAACTTTCTCAGACAATAGAAGGGAAGTGTTTATTTCAAATGTAAAATTCTCAAACCCCAAAAATTGCACAATTTTCTTCAAAAGTTTCCTGTAATATCGTCCAACATTACAGACTGAAAATTCTAAAAAAGGTTATTTCTATCCACCCGAAGACAGTCGAAAAACACAGTTTCCTCCAAGACATTAAACATAAAAATGTACCACAATGCACACTGAAAAGTTTGATAAAAAAAAACATATTTCTTAATAATAATTTTCTTCATCGGTTTAAATGTTCTTCCAACCACAGACAATCCACGTGTGAGAAATGTGTACCCTAGGGTAAGAATTGTTGTTTCCATAGACTTTGCACTTGGGACAAAACACATTTGCTCGCCCTTTCATATGTTAATGAATTTATATGTAATAATATATCAAGGAAAGGGAAGAATAAATAAGATATAAACAGGGTTTCAATAGCCCCTTAAACAAATAGGACTTCAATCGCCTGCTATGTTATGTTTCCTAAACCCAAAGTTATCCCGATAGATATATTCCAATATTATTGTAAAAAAATTTTAATTACTGCAAATTTCATCCAATTAGATGATAACTAGAAGAAAACAAATAGGTTTTTATTCGATTTACCCTGAAAATCCAATATTTTAGGCAATCACAGAAAAAATGTGGACAGAGGTTCACTCATGTTACGGTAATCCCGATTGCATCATTCGAGTTTTCTCGGATATTTTGGCAAGGACCTCTGTCTTGAATACACGGGCGAGCTTTTTAATCTAATTGCGAAAAATATCACTAATCCCGATTACAAAACTCGGGAGTTCTCGGACATTTTTGCACAGACCTCTGTCTTGAATACATGGTCGAGTTTTCCAATCTGTTTGCGGAAAAAAATTAGTGACCCCGATTACACTACTCGTGATTTCTTGGGAAGTTTTGTATTGACGAGAGAGCCTCTGTGTTGAATTAAGGGACGAGCTCATTATCACTATTCGTGGAAAACAACAGAAAATCCCGATTACATAAAGACTTCAGAACACAATCATTTTGACGTGCTTAAAAAGAGTTCAGTGCCTTTAATTACTAATTCACCTTGTTCCGTTCAAACAGTCTTTTGCGCTCTGTCTTGTGCAGTTTCTGCAAGTCTTTCAGAACTTTCAGAACTGTAAAATCAAATTTCCACATACCGCTTTTAAATAGGTTAAAGTAGGACGTAAAACTTCTTCAATTAAATTTTTTAAGTTTTTAATAGGTTACAATACATTCCCATTTTATTTGGTCGTGAGCACTAAAACAAGCCTTTTCTACCTTCTAGAAATATCCGATTTTAATTTAACTCTGAACATATACTTTAACTACTTTAAACTATATCGAATTTTAATGGAACTATATAAAAGAAAAGATTTCATGTACAGGCCGTATTCGTCAATCATCTGTTATATAAAAACACAATTTCTCATTAGAGAGACCAAACACAAACAGTAGCGACTCCGATCTCCTAGAACGTGGGGTAAAAGCAGGAGGGGGGTTGGGGGCTGACTCTTGGGATTGAAATTCCAAGCCGGGGGATCTAAGGGGTAAATTCCACACCCCTAGAAAAAAAAAGACTGAGGGCGATTGGCGAATGTCACGAAATAACACATTTGTTAGAAACGAAGTGGGTGTGCAATAGGGGAAACAAACTTTTTTTGTGGATGGTCGGTTGCTCTATCCACCCCGCTTCCGACTTAAATACTCATGAATCATCAAAACTACAACTACTCAGGCGCATTAATTGATATACATAATATGTTATACACGTATTACAATCCATTTATAGAAATAGAAATGTTAGAACAGAACCTTTAAAAAACACGCGATCTTCAGACAACTGACCTATTTTCGACGTGCGTTCCTATATAAGATGGACAAATAGAATTCTCATGCCTGCACTTCGAAACGAGTCCTTTCCTTTTATATGTAGCTTCGATTGCAACCACGAGTGTATTTTGGGTTGTGATTAAAAAGATTTGATCTAAATTGTCGGTTTAAAGGTTTGATTATAGGCCGAGAACTCTAAGGTTCGTTGAATCCTACTGTTAGACATAAAAATATAATTAACAGTATATAGTTGCGATAATTCTGAATAGTTTAGGGCTAAATTCAGTTTGGTAAGCACCCTAAAAATTATGAAATTCGGGTCAACATAAAAAATTAATTGAATTTATATATCACAATGTCACAAATTTGGAGTAAAAAAAAAATGATATAATTTTGTTTAATTTTAAGGTGCTGCAAATTTAAGGCGATCACCATAAAGTTTGAAGAAAATCAGTTTTTGATAAGTTTTACGTGGTTAAACTATGATTTTAGGCAATTACAGTAAAAATGTGGATAGAGGTTCAGTCGGTTTACGGTAATCCCGATTACATCATTCGGGTTTTCTTGGCAATTTTTGGGAAAACCTCTGTCTTGAATTGACGAGTCTGCCTATCCAATAACGGAAAATATCAGTAATCCCGATTGAAATTACTCGGGATTTCTCGGTAATTTTCGGAAGGACCTCTCTCTTGAATATATGATCGAGCTTTCCAATCCGTTTGCGGAAAATATCAATAGTCCCGATTACAACATTCGGGATTTCTTGGAAAGAATTGTATTGCTGCTCAGAACTCTGTCTTGAATTAAGTGATGAACTCATAATTACTGTTCGCGGAAAATACCAGAAAATCCCGATTACATGAAGGCTCCAGAACACAACTAAATAAATCATTTTGACCTTCTTAAATAGAGTTTCGTGCCTTTAATGACAATTCCATGTATCTCACTTTGTTCGAATCACAAAGGTGTTGTATTCAGCCCTTTGCACCCTATCTAGTGCAATTACTGCAAGTCTTTCGGAATTTGCCAGACGTACACTGTGAAGTGCCCTTTCTAACGGAAATAAACCTTGTCATTTTTAGAACTGTAAGCGTCCAACATGTCGACAAAAAGACGTGAACTATTGAGGATTTGTGCAGTTAATAAAAAATCTGAGGTACTCGGAATACAGGTTTTAGCGCTGTAGTGATCATAAAGAATTATAGAATCAGAAAAGTGTTACGTTTATCGTGCAAAGTCTTGATATTTTAATTTAAATTTCACATAAGCTAGTAAAAACAATCTGTAATCAAATTACCCCTCGATCCAACCTTTACCAACTGACATAGGACATCTCCTCTAATTCAAATTTGGCTTTATTGACACCATAATTGCAAAGAGTATGACCAAAATAATTTAGTTTTTATCATAATGATAGGTCTTTTTCAACTGAACAGTAGCCCCCACCCGAAGGTTTCATCTCGACCTATGCCGGTTAGTGAGTAAGTACGTGTCTGGATGTAACTTTGCATTCACGGAACTGTAGTATTTTCATCTCGTTTTCTATTACGTTGATTTATCATTCGATGGATTGACCTATCTTTTTATTCTTATAAAAACAGTACTACAAAGTTGTTAGTTGTGTTACTGTATAGATAGTCCGAGATGTCATAATTATATCAAAGGTTCCTACTCGAAACTGTTCAAATGAAACGACTTTAGCTTATTCGCTTATTATTATTATATTATTATAACAGTATATAGTTGTGATAATTCTGAATAGTTTAGGGCTAAATTTTAAATATTATGAAATTCGGATAATGAGCGACACACAATATTAGTCTTGATTACGGATTACATTGTTATTAAAATCATACCCCTTTGACCACGTGTTGATTCTTTTGATCAACGCTGCAAGTGCCAGATGAAGAAAGTGATGTGAATTTCATTTTGTTACAGAACGAATTCTGTGTATTTAACGTTAGAAAAGCAGTTTTAATAACGGTGAGATATTGAAAACATCTCTGAACCTTTTTGAGACTTTTGTCTAATAATATTTCTCTTGAATTCATTCACTATTATAGCAAATTCAGTAACATTTTCAATTTCATAAATGTATAGTCCGAAATATTCTGAACTTCTTCATGCATAGTCCTACTTTTCCCAATTGTTGTCATTTCAGTTTCATTCATTCAGTCACTCATACAGTCATTCATTTTATCATCCACTCATTCTAACTGTTATTTTACTCCATTCATTCATTCATTTATTTATTCAATCGGATTTTTGTACCTAAATAAAGTGCCACCAAGTGAAGTAAGCCATTGTCAATGCGAGTCGAGACTTTGCGCTGCATCTTCACAACGTCAAGCTCTTAATAATTGTTTTAAAGATTGGTGCTGTGAGCCCTCTTTGATAATTCTGTTCCCCTACACTTTTTTATAGGACAGTAGGCCACATCATTGTGAACTTTTCTTTTGGAAGAAACCCACCTAAATAGAATGATAGAAGCTCTTTTTAATTCATTATCATGAAGTTCAACTTCAGTGATGTTGTTGGTGATGAAGGTGTAATTGTGTGGTTTTGAAAGAAAAGTCAGGAAAGTCAGGAAAAACTACTTACCAATAGGCAAGTTATGTTATGTTTTTGACATTAAACTATGTTCCTTGTCAGTGACTTTAGAAAGAGCGTCTAGTTGATCGGATGAATCCCGTATGATGCAGGATTTGTGCAGTCCCGTTCCCTATTTTAAGGATATAAATCGAAAAATCGATGGCACTGTCATGGCAAAAACACTTCTGTTGCGAATTGCAGTATTACTATAAAATTTATTTTATTATATTTCATTTTTGTGGTGATATGGAGTGGATTTTTGAAACTGTATGTTTTAAAGAAATTAAGTTAACCGAATGTCACATTTTACAGAAGGTAAGCCAACTACACATATCTATACTTTTGAAGTTCTTCCAAAAGCATTTGTCTTTGAGTGCAGTATTACCATTACAATATATTTTATTTCATTTCATTTTTGCGGTGATATGTAATGGATATTTGAAACTATATGTTTTAAAGAAATTAAGTCTACTGAATGTCGCAGTTTTATAGAAGGTAAGCCAACTACAAACATATCTAGACTTTCGAAGTACTTCCAAAAGAATTTGTCTTTGAATGTTTTTTTTTACCACAGTCCCTATCTAATGACTTAAACCAATCATAGCATGCCCCATGGAACCCGTTTTTGATATATATGACAAAACATTGATGTTGCGAAGTGCAGTATGACCATTAAAATATATTTTGTTTTATTTCATTTTTGCGGTGATATGGAATAGATGACTGTATGTTTTAAAGAAATTATGTTTACTGAATGTCGAAGTTTTACAGAAGGTAAGCCAACTACACACATAGATCTATGCTTTTGAGGTATTTCCAAAAGCATTTGTCTTTGAATGTTTTTTTTCTACGACAGTCTAATGACATCAACCATTTTTGATACATATTATAACAAAAGCTGGAATTTGCTAATTTGTGGGGATATACACAATGGGAAGACACTTGCTTTTACACCCAGGACTATATTGTCCTGCAAATCTGCAATAGAATTAGCTGCTCTTTGGGCCATCACAAATTAGCTTACATTTTGGCCATCACATGACAAGATAGGCTTTCGTACACACGTACACGACGCATACCAGCTCTACATGCTATGATTTTTACAGATTTTTTATTTGTACCCACATTATCATTCATCTATGAAAGCTGTGATGGGTGTATATAAAATGTGTTACCTCTCGACATTTAACACACTAATGTCTAATGTTTGGTATTGAATGGTTTTGTAGATGATGGTTAAAAAGAATAGTTATAGAGAATAGTTAAGAAGAGTAGTTATAGATACTGGTGACGAAGAATAGTTATAGATAATGGTTTAGAAGAATATTTATAGTTGATAGTTTACAAAAAATAGTTATAGATGATGGTTTAGAAGAATGGTTATAGATAATGGTTACGAAGAATAGTTATATTTAATGGTTTAAACGAATAGTTATAGTTAATGGTTTACACGAATAGATATGGTTAATGGTTTACATGAATAGTTATATTTAATGGTTTAGAAGAATGGTTATTGTTAATGGTTAAGAAGAATAGTTATAGATGATGGTTTAGAAGAATAGTTATAGTTAACGGTTAAGAGGAATAATTATAAACAACGATTCAAAAGGATTAATGTATGTAATGGTTAAGTTAGATGGTAAGCGAGTTTTGTTTTAGACTAATGAAGCGTTTTGTTTCTTGTTTGCAGGTTAAAGTGGAACAGAAGATGAAAATTACATTTCATATTATACTGACTTTATCTGATACAAAACACAAACATACATTCTATACGTAGCTACCCCTAAACAATGGCGGAGCCCCCTCCTCTTGGCTTCGCCCCTGTCTCTTAAATATATGTAATGGTTCTCAAATGCTAGATGGTTATTACCAGACTGTTTTATTGTCATTTTGAGATATTTCTTATTATTTTATATTGAAAGGCCTTGACCAACTATCAGATTCGGGTCTTGTAAATTTGTTGTGATTTTTGTCTTTTGGAAGATTATGGTGAATAAGATGTTTGTTAAGATTTCCTTGTATTTTCTAATGAGTTCTTTTGTAACTAGCTGCTTTCAACTAAAACCTTATTTCTATTCCAAGAGTACTGCAATTTTAAGTAAGATTTATTGGCGTTTGATTGTGAAGTATTGTAAACCGTGTAATTTGCCATGCATAGACTAATGGTGAATGCGATTTTTGGTTAGATTTCCGTGTATTTTCTAATGAATTCTTTTGTGACTTGCTGCTTTAGACTAAAACCTTATTTCTATTCCAAGAGTGCTACAATTTAAGTAAGATTCATTGGCGTTTGATTGTGAAGTATTGTAAACCGTTCCATTTGTCATGCATAGACTTGTTCGCACGTTTGTTATGTCCATACAACTGTGAAATATCTTGGTATGGTATATCAAACAGTCAATCTAAATGTACAATATTGTATTACTCTGTGGTATACCCTGAGATGTCTGGTAGATGTCCTTTGGCTTACATGTTAGTTGTTTAAAGAGTTTTAAAGACTCCCATTTTGAATCGAGAAAACTATTCTCAAGGAAATATCCCACATTTTTAATTGATTGACAATTGAACATATTCTAATATGTGTAAATATTTGCGCATTTCAATATCAGATATTGCTATCAAGTATTTCTATGCTCCTCTATAAACGAATGGAAACATTCAAAATACCAAGTCTACCTAGAAGAGACGTTTGATACATCAACAAGTAACTAATTTTTTTCCTGGCAGGCTAAATAGTTATTGAAACTGCAATATTCAATATCACTTTCATATACATTACCACATCAGTTGTAGGCAATCAACCCCCATATCTAAACTAAAAACTAACTGTCCTGGTGAGGATAGTGTATCGGAAAATCATGCCAACAGCATAAGACTAGTTCGGATATGAGTCAATTATGCGAAGTTCATACTGCACAAAAAACTAATGTTTGACGTTATCATTATTTGTATTTGTCATAAAAGCTACTAATGATCACATTTAATTTATTTTGCAGCGAATTCTAATTTTTTCATTCTATGAATCCTGTCTGAAATCTCAATATTTGAGTCGGTTTAATATATGTGTCTGTATGAATTATACATCTGGTTATTAACAACCTTATTTACTACAGCATGTCAAAATGTTATACATTGTAATAACCCTGTTTCGTTTAAAGAGACAATAATTTAAATGGGTATATTAAAAATCACGAGAATCGAGCTTATCAGATTTACAATTCCAAAACTCCCATTTGAAAATATTGACATTATCAATATTAAATATTAATTCATAGAAACATTAATAGATATTAATAACTAACCAATAGATAGATAGATACTAAAATAACTCAACCAAAAAGAGAAAAAAAAAACACGGCCTCAAGTAGCCCTTTAAATCAAACAATTTTATGGTCTTAATATTTAAATAAACATTAACTATGAAAACTGATATTATTTATCCATTTTACAGGGCGCTAAACAAATCAATGTAAAATTTTATCAGCTGATGGGGCCGCGTGACATAATTCAATGTATTGTCTATGGAAATAAATCCATGTTCTGACCTAATTTGGACTTAAAAAAAAAAAAAAAAAAAAAAAAAAAAAAATTATTTTCTGATCTATGGCAGATATTTGAGTTCTGTTTTTTCTGACATGTCCAGATAGTCCAACTGAATATTGGTGCAAAATTTCAGCATGGTAGCTTTGTAAGTTTTCACGCAAAAAATTTATTTGTCATTGAGCACTTCTTGTGCACCAATATGCAGACTGCATATAGCTAGTTTGAAAACTTACAGATTTTGATTTGATTTCTTGTGTTTTTTGAAGTCCTTGGGGTCTAATTAGTAGGAAAAGATCAAAACTTGAGCCAAAAGTTTGTATTTGAAAAAGTTGTCCATAGGCCATATTTGCCTCTATGGCCAATATGCATTCAAAATGTAAAAAATTATTTTCTGATCTATGGCAGATATTTGAGTTCTGTTTTTTCTGACATGTCCAGATAGTCCAACTGCATATTGGTGCAAAATTTCAGCCTGGTAGCTTTGTAAGTTTTCACGCAAAAAATTTATTTGTCATTGAGCACTTCTTGTGCACCAATATGCAGACTGCATATAGCTAGTTGAAAACTTACAGATTTGAT
>NW_008709117.1:70874-71807 GCF_000327385.1 Lottia gigantea
TCTATTGCAGATATTGGTGATATAGAAAGGGAGCAGGTAAGTTTTTTAAGGCGAAAAGTCAATCTGGCTATGAAACATTTAGGATGAGCAGTAAAATTCTTTTTTTCAGATATGGGTTGATATGAATGAAATGGTTTTTACTGAGAACATATATCTGGTTGTCAAGATAGCTGCGTACAGGTCAACTAGTTGCTGTTTGTATTCAGGTATTGTATTAGTTAAATAGTTTTCTTTCTTGTTTCGTAACAGAGATCTTACAGCCTTTTATTGAGACTATTACATCTGATATTTTAGTCTAAAAGTCGGTTTACAGAGCATGTTTTAAGAATGAAGGCATATACATGTAATGTGATAATTATGTTATGTTTCAATTGGAGAAATGCATTCAAACTTTGCATAAAAATGTGTGTAGAGCTATAAGTAAAGATTTGTATTATTTATTTTTCAGTCAATCTTACACTGAGTGTTACAGCTAAAGTTATAGAAACAATAGATATAAAGATAGATGTTACAAAGAGACTTGTAGTTATATTCTGACGAAAGAAAGAAAGAATGAATGAATGAATGAATGAGAGATTGCTCAAGATATTGGATTGTTTTGATAACGCGTCATGACATTTAAGATCGCTTTGATTACGAAATGATTGAAATAATGCTGTAAATTTGTATCAAGTTCACAGTGAGAAGTACATGGAAATCATAATGTAGGAGGATTTGTCTGCTGCCCTGATTGTGTGGAATCATCATGCAGCATTAATGTTAGATGAGAATGGTCTCAAGCTACATTGGCTTGTCTATGACTGTTATAATTGTGGGAATGTTGATAATGAAATAAATTGTTTTATCTAACCAATTCTTATTTTCTAGTTGAACTTCTGCATGTTGCATGTTGAGGCCACAACACTTTTTCATTTGATTTGATCACGCTAGTTT
>NW_008709117.1:72901-74390 GCF_000327385.1 Lottia gigantea
AATCAAAAAATGATCGTAAAACAAGCAGTAGCATTTCTACTTGGGGTTCAAATAGCGGGCATTCTCCCTCAGAACAGAGGTTTCGAATTGAGAATATTCACCCACTTGTAAAATAAACAAACAATAACAAATACTCATGCACGTGAAATATTCAAGGTCAATTGAGATCAAATCACTTGACAAAACAAACACACACAGAAAATCTTTCAAGATGTCCGGACATGAATTGGAATAATATATACCTGTTCAAGGTAAATAGACTATAATATATCATTCTTTTATTATTTTGTTATGCTTATTTTGTATCTTTACTTGTTTAGGGGTGGACATTGTACTAATTTCATCTCAATAAAAGTTGATTTGGTTGACGTGTGAATAATAATTTGAATAAGTACGTCTTTATATCAATTCAATTCAGTTCTTTATTCCTTTGAGTCAATGACTCATAAGGTACAAAATGCAAAACATACATACATGTATATACATACTTTACAAAACAATACATACATAATAATATATACAAACACGGTTTTAGGAGAGTAAAATTAACTAAAAGACATCAAATAATAAAAAATTACAGAGTTAATCTCGTAGTTTTCCTGCATATAAAAGAAATTTACCGAGATTTATCAGTTCAGAGTGGTTGTGCACACTTAGTAACTTAATAAGTTTAAAGACGCTAGGTTTTGTATAATAATATTTTTTTTATGTACAATATTCGTAGTGAATTAAATTTTGGGCATTTAAGGACAAAATGAAATTTATCTTCAATGTTTTGGATGTTACAGTATTTACAAATACGTTCCTCTCGTTTACGCTTATCATATCTACCTTTTTCTATTTCCAATGATTGACTAGATAGGCATATTCATTGCCCTCCTTGTGATAACATAAAATGGCTAATATCAGTATGGAATATACTTGCGAACTTGTATGATATCATTTCATGATTTACACACAATTCTCTCATTTATAGCTTATATTAGGTTATATATTAATAGTCTGTCCAGAACGTAGGCCATTTTTACATGATATTTCCCGGAGAGGTTTGTTTATTTCAAAGGTAAAATTTACACACAATATATTTCGTTCTATGTACCCGAATACATTAACAAACAAACCATAATTCCCTACAAAAATTCCCTGTAATATCGTCCAACATTACACTGAAAATTGTGAAGAAAAAAACATACATGTATTTCTTAATAATTCATTAATTAAATTGGTTGAAATATTCATAAACCCCAAAACAATCTATGTATGGGGTAAATAATATATCCCAGGGTAGTAAACATACATGAATGGTGGTCATTTTACATACAATTTCTATTGTCTGACCAAGTTCGTATGTATATTGAACTGTTAATATCAGAATGCCTTTGAGTTTATAGATGTGTTAAATGAGCACACATTATCATTTGAAATTTGTTTATATAGAAGACAATTTTCAGTCCAAATTTAGACATCTTTTTCTGTTGAAATTTTTAAG
>NW_008709117.1:75014-76670 GCF_000327385.1 Lottia gigantea
GTTGACTACAAAATGACTTAGATAATGAACGACACACAATATTAGTCTTGATTACGGATTACATTGTTATTAAAATTTTACCCCTTTGACCACCTGTTGATTCTTTAGAATTAGATCAATGCTGCACGTGCCAGATGGAGAAGGTGATGTGAATTTCATTTTGTTACAGAACGAATTCTGTGTATTTGACGTTAGAAAAGCAGTTTTAATAACGGTAAGATATTGAAAACATCTCTCAACCTTTTTGAGACTTTTGTCTAATAAAATTTCTCTTGAATTATGAACTATTATAATAAATTCAGTAATATTTTCAATTTCACGAAAGCATAATCCGAAACATTGTGTACTTCTTCGTTCATAGTCCGAAGCGTGCTTAACTCATTCTTCCTAATTGTTGTCATTTCATTTTCCAGTCATTCATACAGTCATTCTTTTATTCAATCGGATTTTTTTGTACTTAAATAAAGTGCCACCAACATGAAGTTAGCCATTGTCAATGCGGGTCGAGACGTTGCTCTGCATCTTCACAATGTCAAGCTCTTACGAATTGTCCTAAATGATTGGTGCTGTGAGCCCTCTTTGATAATTCTGGTCCCCTACACACCCCCTCCTCCCAATTATTTCTTAAAACAAACAATTGCCCAGAAATTCAATCCGAAAATGTCCAAACTCTTGAAAATGTCTTGAAATAGAGTATGTACATGTTTAAATTTGTATCACAGTAAACACATTCGTAGTAGACCAACATTACTATTTTGAACCTTGCATTTATAGCAAAAATAATCGGTAAAATTCGATTTACCAATGAATCTGCAAAGACAGTACTTTGGATAATACAGTGGTTGTACAATGATATTAGAAATATTAGTTGCACATATACAGTGTTATTGCTAGAAATCACAGTTTGTATGCCCTTTTTTCATGGGTTAAGGTCAAATTCGGGAAGACAAAATTATTTACCTTAAACCATGAATGATGAGGGCATACAAAATGTAAAATATGAATAATTGATTAATACCACTAGAAATCACTCGAAATTGAAAGTGACCCCCTTCCCTCAACTCTCCCATAAACTCTGCTTATAAAAAAATTACACTTTTTTATAGGACAGTAGGCCACATAATTGTGAACTTTTGTTTTGTAAGCAAACCTGTGTATTGAACAAATACAGTTTTATAAAAGATAAGTCAATTTAATCATATTTAAGTCATTTATTCTTTATGCAAAGTTAATTAAATTCATTTCCAGCTGTCTGATGAGGATTTTTTTTATCCGAAACCCACCTAATTAGAATGATAGGAGCTCTTTTTGATTCAACTTCAATTGATTTGTTTTATTTAAATTGACAGTGATATGGTTGTTGGTGAATGCTTAATTGCGTGGTTTTGAAAGAAAAGTGTCAGGAAAGTCATGAAAAACTACTTACCAATAGGCAAGTTATGTAATGTTTTTTAAATGTAGCTATATTTCCCTGTCAACAACTTTAGAAAGAGCGTCTAGTCGATCGGATGAATCCCCGTATGATGCAGGCTTTGTACAGTTCCGTTCCCTAATTAAGGATATAAATCGAAAAATCGATGGCACTGTCATGGCAAAAACACTTCTGTTGCGAATTGCAGTATTACTATAAAAATGTATTTCATTTTTTTCATTTTT
>NW_008709117.1:77902-78763 GCF_000327385.1 Lottia gigantea
TGTTTTTTGAAGTCCTTGGGGTCTAATTAGTAGGAAAAGATCAAAACCTGAGCCAAAAGTTTGTATTTGAAAAAGTTGTCCATAGGCCATATTTGCCTCTATGGCCAATATGCATTCAAAATGTAAAAAATTATTTTCTGTTCTATGGCAGATATTTGAGTTCTGTTTTTTCTGACATGTCCAGATAGTCCAACTGAATATTGGTGCAAAATTTCAGCATGGTAGCTTTGTAAGTTTTCACGCAAAAAATTTATTTGTCATTGAGCACTTCTTGTGCACCAATATGCAGACTGCATATAGCTAGTTTGAAAACTTACAGATTTTGATTTGATTTCTTGTGTTTTTTGAAGTCCTTGGGGTCTAATTAGTAGGAAAAGATCAAAACTTGAGCCAAAAGTTTGTATTTGAAAAAGTTGTCCATAGGCCATATTTGCCTCTATGGCCAATATGCATTAAAAATGTAAAAAATTATTTTCTGTTCTATGGCAGATATTTGAGTTCTGTTTTTTCTGACATGTCCAGATAGTCCAACTGAATATTGGTGCAAAATTTCAGCATGGTAGCTTTGTAAGTTTTCACGCAAAAAATTTATTTGTCATTGAGCACTTCTTGTGCACCAATATGCAGACTGCATATAGCTAGTTTGAAAACTTACAGATTTTGATTTGATTTCTTGTGTTTTTTGAAGTCCTTGGGGTCTAATTAGTAGGAAAAGATCAAAACTTGAGCCAAAAGTTTGTATTTGAAAAAGNTTGTCCATAGGCCATATTTGCCTCTATGGCCAATATGCATTCAAAATGTAAAAAATTATTTTCTGATCTATGGCAGATATTTGAGTTCTGTTTTTTCTGACATGTCCAG
>NW_008709117.1:78813-79739 GCF_000327385.1 Lottia gigantea
CCCTATGGCCTATATGCATGAAAACTGACCAATTTATTTCTTGATCTATGGCAGATATTTGAGTTCTGTTTTTTCCCACATGTAGAGATAGTCCATTTGGATATTCCCAGTAAGTTTCAGCCTTGTAGCTCTGTAACTTTTCAAGCAAAAAATTTATTTTTGTTTGAGCACTTTTTGACTACCATTGTGCAGACCAGAAATTGCTACTTTTCAAACTTACAAATTTTAATTAGTTTTTTTGAGTTTTTTGAACTCCCTGTGGTCCAATTAATAGGAAAAGACCTAAACAAGAGAGAAATTGGCATATTTGGCAACGTTGGTCATTGGCCATATTTGGTCCCTATGGCCTATTTGCATGAAAACTGACCAAATTTGTTTCTTGATCTATGGCAGATATTTGAGTTCTGTTTGTTCCCACATGTAGAGATAGTCCATTTGGATATTCCCAGCAAGTTTCAGCCTTGTAGCTCTGTAACTTTTCAAGCAAAAAATTTATTTGTGTTTGAGCACTTTTTGACTACCATTGTGCAGACCAGAAATTGCTACTTTTCAAACTTACATATTTTAATTAGTTTTTTGAATTTTTTGAACTCCCTGTGGTCCAATTAGTAGGAAAAGACCAAAACATGAGAGAAATTGGCATATTTGGCAAAGTTGGTCATTGGCCATATTTGGTCCCTATGGCCTATATGCATGAAAACTGACCAAATTTATTTCTTGATCTATGGCAGATATTTGAGTTCTGTTTTTTCCCACATGTAGAGATAGTCCATTTGGATATTCCCAGCAAGTTTCAGCCTTGTAGCTCTGTAACTTTTCAAGCAAAAAATTTATTTGTGTTTGAGCACTTTTTGACTACCATTGTGCAGACCAGAAATTGCTACTTTTCAAACTTACAGATTTTAATTAGTTTTTTTGAGTTTTTT
>NW_008709117.1:80677-81566 GCF_000327385.1 Lottia gigantea
AATATGCAGACTGCATATAGCTAGTTTGAAAACTTACAGATTTTGATTTGATTTCTTGTGTTTTTTGAAGTCCTTGGGGTCTAATTAGTAGGAAAAGATCAAAACTTGAGCCAAAAGTTTGTATTTGAAAAAGTTGTCCATAGGCCATATTTGCCTCTATGGCCAATATGCATTAAAAATGTAAAAAATTATTTTCTGATCTATGGCAGATATTTGAGTTCTGTTTTTTCTGACATGTCCAGATAGTCCAACTGAATGTTGGTGCAAAATTTCAGCATGGTAGCTTTGTAAGTTTTCACGCAAAAAATTTATTTGTCATTGAGCACTTCTTGTGCACCAATATGCAGACTGCATATAGCTAGTTTGAAAACTTACAGATTTTGATTTGATTTCTTGTGTTTTTTGAAGTCCTTGGGGTCTAATTAGTAGGAAAAGATCAAAACTTGAGCCAAAAGTTTGTATTTGAAAAAGTTGTCCATAGGCCATATTTGCCTCTATGGCCAATATGCATTAAAAATGTAAAAAATTATTTTCTGATCTATGGCAGATATTTGAGTTCTGTTTTTTCTGACATGTCCAGATAGTCCAACTGAATATTGGTGCAAAATTTCAGCATGGTAGCTTTGTAAGTTTTCACGCAAAAAATTTATTTGTCATTGAGCACTTCTTGTGCACCAATATGCAGACTGCATATAGCTAGTTTGAAAACTTACAGATTTTGATTTGATTTCTTGTGTTTTTTGAAGTCCTTGGGGTCTAATTAGTAGGAAAAGATCAAAACTTGAGCCAAAAGTTTGTATTTGAAAAAGTTGTCCATAGNGCCATATTTGCCTCTATGGCCAATATGCATTCAAAATGTAAAAAATTATTTTCTGATCTATGCAGATAT
>NW_008709118.1:0-830 GCF_000327385.1 Lottia gigantea
ATTGGTCATATTTGACCCCTATGGCCTATATGCATGAAAACTGACTAAATTATTTCTTGATCTATGGCAGATATTTGAGTTCTGTTTGTTCCCACATGTAGAGATAGTCCATTTGGATATTCCCAGCAAGTTTCAGCCTTGTAGCTCTGTAACTTTTCAAGCAAAAAATTTATTTGTGTTTGAGCACTTTTTGACTACCATTGTGCAAACCAGAAATTGCTACTTTTCAAACTTACAGATTTTAATTAGTTTTTTTTGAGTTTTTTGAACTCCCTGTGGTCCAATTAGAGGAAAAGATCAAAACATGAGAGAAATTGGCATATTTGGCAAAGTTGGTCATTGGCCATTTTGGTCCCTATGGCCTATATGCATGAAAACTGACCAATTTATTTCTTGATCTATGGCAGATATTTGAGTTCTGTTTTTTCCCACATGTAGAGATAGTCCATTTGGATATTCCCAGCAAGTTTCAGCCTTGTAGCTCTGTAACTTTTCAAGCAAAAAATTTATTTTTGTTTGAGCACTTTTTGACTACCATTGTGCAGACCAGAAATTGCTACTTTTCAAACTTACAAATTTTAATTAGTTTTTTTGAGTTTTTTGAACTCCCTGTGGTCCAATTAGTAGGAAAAGACCAAAACATGAGAGAAATTGGCATATTTGGCAAAGTTGGTCATTGGCCATATTTGACCCCTATGGCCTATTTGCATGAAAACTGACCAAATTTGTTTCTTGATCTATGGCAGATATTTGAGTTCTGTTTGTTCCCACATGTAGAGATAGTCCATTTGGATATTCCCAGCAAGTTTCAGCCTTGTAGCTCTGTACTT
>NW_008709118.1:880-2577 GCF_000327385.1 Lottia gigantea
GAATATTGGTGCAAAATTTCAGCATTGTAGCTTTGTAAGTTTTGACGCAAAAAATTTATTTGTCTTTGAGCACTTCTTGTGCACCAATATGCAGACTGCATATAGCTAGTTTGAAAACTGACAGATTTTGATTTGATTTCTTGTGTTTTTTTAAGTCCCTTGGGTCTAATTAGTAGGAAAAGATCAAAACTTGAGCCAAAAGTGTGTATTTGAAAAAGTTGTCTATAGGCCATATTTGCCTCTATGGCCAATATGCATTAAAAATGTGAAAAATTATTTTCTGTTCTATGGCAGATATTTGAGTTCTGTTTTTTCTGACATGTCCAGATAGCCCATGTGAATATTGGTGCAAAATTTCAGCATTGTAGCTTTGTAAGTTTTGATGCAAAAAATTTATTTGTCTTTGAGCACTTCTTGTGCACCAATATGCAGACTGCATATAGCTAGTTTGAAAACTGACAGATTTTGATTTGATTTCTTGTGTTTTTTGAAGTCCCTGTGGTCTAATTAGTAGGAAAAGATCAAAACTTGAGCCAAAAGTGTGTATTTGAAAAAGTTGTCTATAGGCCATATTTGCCTCTATGGCCAATATGCATTAAAAATGTGAAAAATTATTTTCTGTTCTATGGCAGATGTTTGAGTTCTGTTTTTTCTGACATGTCCAGATAGCCCATGTGAATATTGGTGCAAAATTTCAGCATTGTAGCTTTGTAAGTTTTGACACAAAAAATTTATTTGTCTTTGAGCACTTCTTGTGCACCAATATGCAGACTGCATATAGCTAGTTTGAAAACTGACAGATTTTGATTTGATTTCTTGTGTTTTTTGAAGTCCCTGGGGTCTAATTAGTAGGAAAAGATCAAAACTTGAGCCAAAAGTTTGTATTTGAAAAAGTTGTCTATAGGCCATATTTGCCTCTATGGCCAATATGCATTAAAACTGTGAAAAATTATTTTCTGTTCTATGGCAGATATTTGAGTTTTGTTTTTTCTGACATGTCCAGATAGCCCATGTTAATATTGGTGCAAAATTTCAGCATTGTAGCTTTGTAAGTTTTGACGCAAAAAATTTATTTGTCTTTGAGCACTTCTTGTGCACCAATATGCAGATGCATATAGCTAGTTTGAAAACTGACAGATTTTGTTTTGATTTCTTGTGTTTCTTGAAGTCCCTGGGGTCTAATTAGTAGGAAAAGATCAAAACTTGAGCCAAAAGTGTGTATTTGAAAAAGTTGTCTATAGGCCATATTTGCCTCTATGGCCAATATGCATTAAAAATGTGAAAAATTATTTTCTGTTCTATGGCAGATATTTGAGTTCTGTTTTTTCTGACATGTCCAGATAGCCCATGTGAATATTGGTGCAAAATTTCAGCATTGTAGCTTTGTAAGTTTTGACGCAAAAAATTTATTTGTCTTTGAGCACTTCTTGTGCACCAATATGCAGACTGCATATAGCTAGTCTGAAAACTGACAGATTTTGATTTGATTTCTTGTGTTTTTTGAAGTCCCTGGGGTCTAATTAGTAGGAAAAGATCAAAACTTGAGCCAAAAGTTTGTATTTGAAAAAGTTGTCTATAGGCCATATTTGCCTCTATGGCCAATATGCATTAAAACTGTGAAAAATTATTTTCTGTTCTATGGCAGATATTTGAGTTTTGTTTTTTCTGACATGTCCAGATAGCCCATGTTAATATTG
>NW_008709118.1:4574-6177 GCF_000327385.1 Lottia gigantea
ATTTTAATTAGTTTTTTGAATTTTTTGAACTCCCTGTGGTCCAATTAGTAGGAAAAGACTAAAACATGAGAGAAATTGGCATATTTGGCAAAGTTGGTCATTGGCCATATTTGACTCCTATGGCCTATTTGCATGAAAACTGACCAAATTTGTTTCTTGATCTATGGCAGATATTTGAGTTCTGTTTGTTCCCACATGTAGAGATAGTCCATTTGGATATTCCCAGCAAGTTTCAGCCTTGTAGCTCTGTAACTTTTCAAGCAAAAAATTTATTTGTGTTTGAACACTTTTTGACTACCATTGTGCAGACCAGAAATTGCTACTTTTCAAACTTACAGATTTTAATTAGTTTTTATGAGTTTTTTTTAACTCCCTGGGGTCCAATTAGTAGGAAAAGACCAAAACATGAGAGAAATTGGCATATTTGGCAACGTTGGTCATTGGCCATATTTGGTCCCTATGGCCTATATGCATGAAAACTGACCAAATTTATTTCTTGATCTATGGCAGATATTTGAGTTCTGTTTGTTCCCACATGTAGAGATAGTCCATTTGGATATTCCCAGCAAGTTTCAGCCTTGTAGCTCTGTAACTTTTCAAGCAAAAAATTTATTTGTGTTTCAGCACTTTTTGACTACCATTGTGCAGACCAGAAATTGCTACTTTTCAAACTTACAGATTTTAATTAGTTTTTTGAATTTTTTGAACTCCCTGGGGTCCAATTAGTAGGAAAAGACTAAAACATGAGAGAAATTGGCATATTTGGCAAAGTTGGTCATTGGCCATATTTGGTCCCTATGGCCTATATGCATGAAAACTGACCAAATTTATTTCTTGATCTATGGCAGATATTTGAGTTCTGTTTTTTCCCACATGTAGAGATAGTCCATTTGGATATTCCCAGCAAGTTTCAGCCTTGTAGCTCTGTAACTTTTCAAGCAAAAAATTTATTTGTGATTGAGCACTTTTTGACTACCATTGTGCAGACCAGAAATTGCTACTTTTCAAACTTACAGATTTTAATTAGTTTTTTTGAGTTTTTTGAACTCCCTGGGGTCCATTTAGTAGGAACAGACCAAAACATGAAAGAAATTGGCATATTTGGCATCCCTATGGCCTATATGCATGAAAACTGACCAAATTTATTTCTTGATCTATGGCAGATATTTGAGTTCTGTTTTTCCCACATGTAGAGATAGTCCATTTGGATATTCCCAGCAAGTTTCAGCCTTGTAGCTCTGTAACTTTTCAAGCAAAAATTTATTTGAGTTTGAGCACTTTTTGACTACCATTGTGCAGACCAGAAATTGCTACTTTTCAAACTTACAGATTTTAATTAGTTCTTTTGAGTTTTTTGAACTCCCTGTGGTCCAATTAGTAGGAAAAGACCAAAACATGAGAGAAATTGGCATATTTGGCAAAGTTGGTCATTGGCCATATTTGGTCCCTATGGCCTATATGCATGAAAACTGACCAAATTTATTTCTTGATCTATGGCAGATATTTGAGTTCTGTTTGTTCCCACATGTAGAGATAGTCCATTTGGATATTCCCAGCAAATTTCAGCCTTGTAGCTCTGTAACTTTTCAAGCAAAAAATTTAT
>NW_008709118.1:7220-8740 GCF_000327385.1 Lottia gigantea
GCACTTCTGGTGCACCAATAGGCAGATGCATATAGCTAGTTTGAAAACTGACAGATTTTGATTTGATTTCTTGTGTTTCTTGAAGTCCCTGGGGTCTAATTAGTAGGAAAAGATCAAAACTTGAGCCAAAAGTGTGTATTTGAAAAAGTTGTCTATAGGCCATATTTGCCTCTATGGCCAATATGCATTAAAAATGTGAAAAATTATTTTCTGTTCTATGGCAGATATTTGAGTTCTGTTTTTTCTGACATGTCCAGATAGCCCATGTGAATATTGGTGCAAAATTTCAGCATTGTAGCTTTGTAAGTTTTGACGCAAAAAATTTATTTGTCTTTGAGCACTTCTTGTGCACCAATATGCAGACTGCATATAGCTAGTTTGAAAACTGACAGATTTTGATTTGATTTCTTGTGTTTTTTGAAGTCCCTGGGGTCTAATTAGTAGGAAAAGATCAAAACTTGAGCCAAAAGTTTGTATTTGAAAAAGTTGTCTATAGGCCATATTTGCCTCTATGGCCAATATGCATTAAAACTGTGAAAAATTATTTTCTGTTCTATGGCAGATATTTGAGTTTTGTTTTTTCTGACATGTCCAGATAGCCCATGTTAATATTGGTGCAAAATTTCAGCATTGTAGCTTTGTAAGTTTTGACGCAAAAAATTTATTTGTCTTTGAGCACTTCTTGTGCACCAATATGCAGATGCATATAGCTAGTTTGAAAACTGACAGATTTTGTTTTGATTTCTTGTGTTTCTTGAAGTCCCTGGGGTCTAATTAGTAGGAAAAGATCAAAACTTGAGCCAAAAGTGTGTATTTGAAAAAGTTGTCTGTAGGCCATATTTGCTTCTATGGCCAATATGCATTAAAAATGTGAAAAATTATTTTCTGTTCTATGGCAGATATTTGAGTTCTGTTTTTTCTGACATGTCCAGATAGCCCATGTTAATATTGGTGCAAAATTTCAGCATTGTAGCTTTGTAAGTTTTGACGCAAAAAATTTATTTGTCTTTGAGCACTTCTTGTGCACCAATATGCAGACTGCATATAGCTAGTCTGAAAACTGACAGATTTTGATTTGATTTCTTGTGTTTTTTGAAGTCCCTGGGGTCCAATTAGTAGGAAAAGACCAAAACATGATAGAAATTGGCATATTTGGCAAAGTTGGTCATTGGCCATATATGGTCCCTATGGCCTATATGCATGAAAACTGACCAAATTTATTTCTTAATCTATGGCAGATATTTGAGTTCTGTTTGTTCCCACATGTAGAGGTAGTCCATTTGGATATTCCCAGCAAGTTTCAGCCTTGTAGCTCTGTAACTTTTCAAGCTAAAAATCTATTTGTGTTTGAGCACTTTTTGACTACCATTGTGCAGACCAGAAATTGCTACTTTTCAAACTTACAGATTTTAATTAGTTTTTTTGAGTTTTTTGAACTCCCTGTGGTCCAATTAGTAGGAAAAGACCAAAACATGAGAGAAATTGGCATATTTGGCAAAGTTGGTCATTAGCCATATTTG
>NW_008709118.1:8790-14354 GCF_000327385.1 Lottia gigantea
CTGACCAAATTTATTTCTTGATCTATGGCAGATATTTGAGTTCTGTTTTTTCCCACATGTAGAGATAGTCCATTTGGATATTCCCAGCAAGTTTCAGCCTTGTAGCTCTGTAACTTTTCAAGGAAAAAAAATATTTGTGTTTGAGCACTTTTTGACTACCATTGTGCAGACCAGAAATTGCTACTTTTCAAACTTACAGATTTTAATTAGTTTTTTTGAGTTTTTTGAACTCCCTGTGGTCCAATTAGTAGGAAAAGACCAAAACATGAGAGAAATTGGCATATTTGGCAAAGTTGGTCATTGGCCATATTTGACCCCTATGGCCTATTTGCATGAAAACTGACCAAATTTGTTTATTGATCTATGGCAGATATTTGAGTTCTGTTTGTTCCCACATGTAGAGATAGTCCATTTGGATATACTCAGCAAGTTTCAGCCTTGTAGCTCTGTAACTTTTTAAGCAAAAAATTTATTTGTGTTTGAGCACTTTTTGACTACCTTTGTGCAGACCAGAAATTGCTACTTTTCAAACTTACAGATTTTAATTAGTTTTTTGAATTTTTTGAACTCCCTGTGGTCCAATTAGTAGGAAAAGACTAAAACATGAGAGAAATTGGCATATTTGGCAAAGTTGGTCATTGGCCATATTTGACCCCTATGGCAGATATTTGAGTTCTGTTTGTTCCCACATGTAGAGATAGTCCATTTGGATATTCCCAGCAAGTTTCAGCCTTGTAGCTCTGTAACTTTTCAAGCAAAAAATTTATTTGTGTTTGAGCACTTTTTGACTACCATTGTGCAAACCAGAAATTGCTACTTTTCAAACTTACAGATTTTAATTAGTTTTTTTTGAGTTTTTTGAACTCCCTGTGGTCCAATTAGTAGGAAAAGACCAAAACATGAGAGAAATTGGCATATTTGGCAAAGTTGGTCATTGGCCATTTTGGTCCCTATGGCCTATATGCATGAAAACTGACCAATTTATTTCTTGATCTATGGCAGATATTTGAGTTCTGTTTTTTCCCACATGTAGAGATAGTCCATTTGGATATTCCCAGCAAGTTTCAGCCTTGTAGCTCTGTAACTTTTCAAGCAAAAAATTTATTTGTGTTTGAGCACTTTTTGACTACCATTGTGCAGACCAGAAATTGCTACTTTTCAAACTTACAGATTTTAATTAGTTTTTTTGAGTTTTTTGAACTCCCTGTGGTCCAATTAGTAGGAAAAGACCAAAACATGAGAGAAATTGGCATATTTGGCAAAGTTGGTCATTGGCCATATTTGACCGCTATGGCCTATTTGCATGAAAACTGACCAAATTTGTTTATTGATCTATGGCAGATATTTGAGTTCTGTTTGTTCCCACATGTAGAGATAGTCCATTTGGATATACTCAGCAAGTTTCAGCCTTGTAGCTCTGTAACTTTTTAAGCAAAAAATTTATTTGTGTTTGAGCACTTTTTGACTACCTTTGTGCAGACCAGAAATTGCTACTTTTCAAACTTACAGATTTTAATTAGTTTTTTGAATTTTTTGAACTCCCTGTGGTCCAATTAGTAGGAAAAGACTAAAACATGAGAGAAATTGGCATATTTGGCAAAGTTGGTCATTGGCCATATTTGACCCCTATGGCAGATATTTGAGTTCTGTTTGTTCCCACATGTAGAGATAGGCCATTTGGATATTCCCAGCAAGTTTCAGCCTTGTAGCTCTGTAACTTTTCAAGCAAAAAATTTATTTGTGTTTGAGCACTTTTTGACTACCATTGTGCAGACCAGAAATTGCTACTTTTCAAACTTACAGATTTTAATTAGTTTTTTTGAGTTTTTTGAACTCCCTGTGGTCCAATTAGTAGGAAAAGACCAAAACATGAGAGAAATTGGCATATTTGGCAAAGTTGGTCATTAGCCATATTTGGTCCCTATGGCTTATGTGCATGAAAACTGACCAAATATATTTCTTGATCTATGGCAGATATTTGAGTTCTGTTTTTTCCCACATGTAGAGATAGTCCATTTGGATATTCCCAGCAAGTTTCAGCCTTGTAGCTCTGTAACTTTTCAAGCAAAAAATTTATTTGTGATTGAGCACTTTTTGACTACCATTGTGCAGACCAGAAATTGCTACTTTTCAAACTTACAGATTTTAATTAGTTTTTTTGAGTTTTTTGAACTCCCTGTGGTCCAATTAGTAGGAAAAGACCAAAACATGAGAGAAATAGGCATATTTGGCAAAGTTGGTCATTGGCCATATTTGACCCCTATGGCCTATATGCATGAAAACTGACTAAATTTATTTCTTGATCTATGGCAGATATTTGAGTTCTGTTTGTTCCCACATGTAGAGATAGTCCATTTGGATATTCCCAGCAAGTTTCAGCCTTGTAGCTCTGTAACTTTTCAAGCAAAAAATTTATTTGTGTTTGAGCACTTTTTGACTACCATTGTGCAGACCAGAAATTGCTACTTTTCAAACTTACAGATTTTAATTATTTTTTTTGAGTTTTTTGAACTCCCTGTGGTCCAATTAGTAGGAAAAGACCAAAACATGAGAGAAATTGGCATATTTGGCAAAGTTGGTCATTGGCCATATTTGGTCCCTATGGCCTATATGCATGAAAACTGACCAAATTTATTTCTTGATCTATGGCAGATATTTGAGTTCTGTTTTTTCCCACATGTAGAGATAGTCCATTTGGATATTCCCAGCAAGTTTCAGCCTTGTAGCTCTGTAACTTTTCAAGCAAAAAAAATATTTGTGTTTGAGCACTTTTTGACTACCATTGTGCAGACCAGAAATTGCTACTTTTCAAACTTACAGATTTTAATTAGTTTTTTTGAGTTTTTTGAACTCCCTGTGGTCCAATTAGTAGGAAAAGACCAAAACATGAGAGAAATTGGCATATTTGGCAAAGTTGGTCATTGGCCATATTTGACCGCTATGGCCTATTTGCATGAAAACTGACCAAATTTGTTTATTGATCTATGGCAGATATTTGAGTTCTGTTTGTTCCCACATGTAGAGATAGTCCATTTGGATATACTCAGCAAGTTTCAGCCTTGTAGCTCTGTAACTTTTTAAGCAAAAAATTTATTTGTGTTTGAGCACTTTTTGACTACCTTTGTGCAGACCAGAAATTGCTACTTTTCAAACTTACAGATTTTAATTAGTTTTTTGAATTTTTTGAACTCCCTGTGGTCCAATTAGTAGGAAAAGACTAAAACATGAGAGAAATTGGCATATTTGGCAAAGTTGGTCATTGGCCATATTTGACCCCTATGGCAGATATTTGAGTTCTGTTTGTTCCCACATGTAGAGATAGTCCATTTGGATATTCCCAGCAAGTTTCAGCCTTGTAGCTCTGTAACTTTTCAAGCAAAAAATTTATTTGTGTCTGAGCACTTTTTGACTACCATTGTGCAGACCAGAAATTGCTACTTTTCGAACTTGCAGATTTTAATTAGTTTTTTGAGTTTTTTGAACTCCCTGGGGTCCAATTAGTAGGAAAAGACCAAAACATGAGAGAAATTGGCATATTTGGCAAAGTTGGTCATTGGCCATATTTGGTCCCTATGGCATATATGCATGAAAACTGACCAAATTTATTTCTTGATCTATGGCAGATATTTGAGTTCTGTTTTTTCCCACATGTAGATATAGTCCATTTGGATATTCTCAGCAAGTTTCAGCCTTGTAGCTCTGTAACTTTTCAAGCAAAAAATTTATTTGTGTTTGAGCACTTTTTGACTACCATTGTGCAGACCAGAAATTGCTGCTTTTCAAACTTACAGATTTTAATTAGTTTTTTTGAGTTTTTTTGAACTCCCTGTGGTCTAATTAGTAGGAAAAGACCAAAACATGAGAGAAATTGGCATATTTGGCAAAGTTGGTCATTGGCCATATTTGACCCCTATGGCCTATATGCATGAAAACTGACCAAATTTATTTCTTGATCTATGGGAGATATTTGAGTTCTGTTTTTTTCCCACATGTGCAGATAGTCCATTTGGATATTGCCAGCAAGTTTCAGCTTTGTAGCTTTGTAACTTTTGAAGAAAAAAATTTATTTAGATTTTTTTTGAGTCTAATTAGTAGGAAAAGACCAAAACATGAAAGAAATTGGCCTATTTGGAAAGACTGGGTATTGGCCATACTTGGCTCCTATGGCCTATATGCATGAAAAATGCTCAAAATTATTTCTTGACTTTTTTTCCCACATGTGCAGATAGTCCATGTGGAGATTGCCAACAAGTTTCAGCTTTGTAGCTTTGTAACTTTTGAAGAAAAAAATTTATTTAGATTTGAGCACTTCTTGTGCACCATTGTAAAGACTGCAAATAGCTACTTTGAAAAGTTACTGATTTTAATTTGAATTTTTGTTTTTTTTTAAGTCCTCGGGATCTAATTAGTCTGAAAAGAGCAAAAGTTGATCCAAATTGGTGTATTTGACAAAATTGGCCTCTATGTCAACAATTATTTTCTGTTCTATGGCGATATTTGAGTTCCGTTTTTTCCCCACATGTGCAGATAGTCCATGTGAATATTGTTTCAAAATTTCAGCATTGTAGCTTTGTAAGTTTTGACTCAAAAAATATATTTGTCTTTGAGCACTTCTTGTGCACCAATATGCAGACTGTATATAGCTAGTTTGAAAACTTACAGATTTTGATTTGATTTCTTGTGGTTTCTGAAGAGGGGGTCTAATTAGTAGGAAAAGATCAAAACTTGAGCCAAAAGTGTGTATTTGAAAAAGTTGTCCATAGGCCATATTTGCCTCTATGGCCAATATGCATTAAAAATGTAAAAAAATATTTTCTGTTCTATGGCAGATATTTGAGTTCTGTTTTTTCTGACATGTCTAGATAGTGCATGTGAATGTTGGTGCAAAATTTCAGCATTGTAGCTTTGTAAGTTTTGACGCAAAAAATTTATTTGTCTTTGAGCACTTCTTGTGCACCAATATGCAGACTGCATATAGCTAGTTTGAAAACTTACAGATTTGGATTTGATTTTTTGTGTTTTTTGAAGTCCTTGGGGTCTAATTAGTAGGAAAAGATCAAAACTTGAGCCAAAAGTGTGTATTTGAAAAAGTTGTCCATAGGCCATATTTGCCTCTATGGCCAATATTCATTAAAAATGTAAAAAATTATTTTCTGTTCTATGGCAGATATTTGAGTTCTGTTTTTTCTGACATGTCCAGATAGTGCATGTGAATGTTTGTGCAAAATTTCAGCATTGTAGCTTTGTAAGTTTTGACGCAAAAAATTTATTTGTCTTTGAGCACTTCTTGTGCACCAATATGCAGACTGCATATAGCTAGTTTGAAAACTTACAGATTTGGATTTGATTTTTTGTGTTTTTTGAAGTCCTTGGGGTCTAATTAGTAGGAAAAGATCAAAACTTGAGCCAAAAGTGTGTATTTGAAAAAGTTGTCCATAGGCCATATTTGCCTCTATGGCCAATATGCATTAAAAATGTAAAAAAATATTTTCTGTTCTATGGCAGATATTTGAGTTCTGTTTTTTCTGACATGTCCAGATAGTGCATGTGAATGTTGGTGCAAA
>NW_008709118.1:41204-43462 GCF_000327385.1 Lottia gigantea
CACATGTAGAGATAGTCCATTTGGATATTCCCAGCAAGTTTCAGCCTTGTAGCTCTGTAACTTTTCAAGCAAAAAATTTATTTGTGTTTGAGCACTTTTTGACTACCATTGTGCAGACCAGAAATTGCTACTTTTCAAACTTACAGATTTTAATTAGTTTTTTTGAGTTTTTTGAACTCCCTGGGGTCCAATTTGTAGGAAAACACCAAAACATGAGAGAAATTGGCATATTTGGCAAAGTTGGTCATTGCCCATATTTGGTCCCTATGGCCTATATGCATGAAAACTGACCAAATTTATTTCTTGATCTATGGCAGATATTTGAGTTCTGTTTTTTCCCACATGTAGAGATAGTCCATTTGGATATTCCCAGCAAGTTTCAGCCTTGTAGCTCTGTAACTTTTCAAGCAAAAAATTTATTTGTGTTTGAGCACTTTTTGACTACCATTGTGCAGACCAGAAATTGCTACTTTTCAAACTTACAGATTTTAATTAGTTTTTTTGAGTTTTTTGAACTCCCTGTGGTCCAATTAGTAGGAAAAGACCAAAACATGAGAGAAATTGGCATTTTTGGCAAAGTTGGTCATTGGCGATATTTGGTCCCTATGGCCTATATGCATGAAAACTGACCAAATTTATTTCTTGATCTATGGCAGATATTTGAGTTCTGTTTTGTCCCATATGTAGAGATAGTCCATTTGGATATTCCCAGTATGTTTCAGCCTTGTAGCTCTGTAACTTTTCAAGGAAAAAATTTATTTGTGTTTGAGCACTTTTTGACTACCATTGTGCAGACCAGAAATTGCTACTTTTCAAACTTACAGATTTTAATTAGTTTTTTGAGTTTTTTGAACTCCCTGTGGTCCAATTAGTAGGAAAAGACCAAAACATGAGAGAAATTGGCATTTTTGGCAAAGTTGGTCATTGGCCATATTTGGTCCCTATGGCCTATATGCATGAAAACTGACCAAATTTATTTCTTGATCTATGGCAGATATTTGAGTTCTGTTTTTTCCCACATGTAGAGATAGTCCATTTGGATATTCCCAGCAAGTTTCAGCCTTGTAGCTCTGTAACTTTTCAAGCAAAAAATTTATTTTTGTTTGAGCACTTTTTGACTACCATTGTGCAGACCAGAAATTGCTACTTTTCAAACTTACAGATTTTAATTAGTTTTTTTTAGTTTTTTGAACTCCCTGTGGTCCAATTAGTAGGAAAAGACCAAAACATGAGAGAAATTGGCATTTTTGGCAAAGTTGGTCATTGGCCATATTTGGTCCCTATGGCTTATATGCATGAAAACTGACCAAATTTATTTCTTGATCTATGGCAGATATTTGAGTTCTGTTTTTTCCCACATGTAGAGATAGTCCATTTGGATATTCCCAGCAAGTTTCAGCCTTGTAGCTCTGTAACCTTTCAAGCAAAAAATTTATTTTTGTTTGTGCACTTTTTGACTACCATTGTGCAGACCAGAAATTGCTACTTTTCAAACTTACAGATTTTAATTAGTTTTTTTGAGTTTTTTGAACTCCCTGGGGTCCAATTTGTAGGAAAAGACCAAAACATGAGAGAAATTGGCATATTTGGCAAAGTTGGTCATTGGCCATATTTGGTCCCTATGGCCTATATGCATGAAAACTGACCAAATTTATTTCTTGATCTATGGCAGATATTTGAGTTCTGTTTTTTCCCACATGTAGAGATAGTCCATTTGGATATTCCCAGCAAGTTTCAGTCTTGTAGCTCTGTAACTTTTCAAGCAAAAAATTTATTTTTGTTTGAGCACTTTTTGACTACCATTGTGCAGACCAGAAATTGCTACTTTTCAAACTTACAGATTTCAATTAGTTTTTTTGAGTTTTTTGAACTCCCTGGGGTCCAATTAGTAGGAAAAGACCAAAACATGAGAGAAATTGGCATATTTGGCAAAGTTGGTCATTGGCCATATTTGGTCCCTATGGCCTATATGCATGAAAACTGACCAAATTTATTTCTTGATCTATGGCAGATATTTGAGTTCTGTTTTTTCCCACATGTAGAGATAGTCCATTTGGATATTCCCAGCAAGTTTCAGTCTTGTAGCTCTGTAACTTTTCAAGCAAAAAATTTATTTTTGTTTGAGCACTTTTTGACTACCATTGTGCAGACCAGAAATTGCTACTTTTCAAACTTACAGATTTTAATTTTTTTTTTTAGTTTTTTGAACCCCCTGGGGTCCAATTTGTAGGAAAAGACCAAATCATGAGAGAAATTGC
>NW_008709118.1:43512-45955 GCF_000327385.1 Lottia gigantea
CGAATGGGACAATAAACCGAGGCCCCGTGTGCTACAGGCTGTGCACGTTAAAGATCCCTCGACAGTTGGAAATCGAAAAAGAGCATGCTAATGCCGCTGTCCGAGAAAAAGTTCCCTCATTGCACCCTGCATGGCGTTGCCCGTCTTCATTAGACCAAAACATGAGAGAAATTGGCATATTTGGCAAAGTTGGTCATTGGCCATATTTGGTCCCTATGGCCTATATGCATGAAAACTGACCAAATTTATTTCTTGATCTATGGCAGATATTTGAGTTCTGTTTTTTCCCACATGTAGAGATAGTCCATTTGGATATTCCCAGCAAGTTTCAGTCTTGTAGCTCTGTAACTTTTCAAGCAAAAAATTTATTTTTGTTTGAGCACTTTTTGACTACCATTGTGCAGACCAGAAATTGCTACTTTTCAAACTTACAGATTTTAATTTTTTTTTTTAGTTTTTTGAACCCCCTGGGGTCCAATTTGTAGGAAAAGACCAAATCATGAGAGAAATTGGCATATTTGGCAAAGTTGGTCATTGGCCATATTTGGTCCCTATGGCCTATATGCATGAAAACTGACCAAATTTATTTCTTGATCTATGGCAGATATTTGAGTTCTGTTTTTTCTCATATGTAGAGATAGTACATTTGGATATTCCCAGCAAGTTTCAGCCTTGTAGCTCTGTAACTTTTCAAGCAAAAAATCTATGTGTTTGAGCACTTTTTGACTACCATTGTGCAGACCAGAAATTGCTACTTTTCAAACTTACAGATTTTAATTAGTTTTTTTGAGTTTTTTGAACTCCCTGGGGTCCAATTAGTAGGAAAAGACCAAAACATGAGAGAAATTGGCATATTTGGCAAAGTTGGTCATTGCCCATATTTGGTCCCTATGGCCTATATGCATGAAAACTGACCAAATTTATTTCTTGATCTATGGCAGATATTTGAGTTCTGTTTTTTCCCACATGTAGAGATAGTCCATTTGGATATTCCCAGCAAGTTTCAGCCTTGTAGCTCTGTAACTTTTCAAGCAAAAAATTTATTTTTGTTTGAGCACTTTTTGACTACCATTGTGCAGACCAGAAATTGCTACTTTTCAAACTTACAGATTTTAATTAGTTTTTTTTTTCTTGACCTATGACAGAGTTCTGTTTTTTTCCCACATGTGCAGATAGTCCATGTGGAGATTGCCAGCAAGTTTCAGCTTTGTAGCTTTGTAACTTTTGAAGAAAAAATATTTATTTAGATTTTTTTTGAGTCTAATTAGTAGGAAAAGACCAAAACATGAAAGAAATTGGTCTATTTGGAAAAACTGGGTATTGGCCATATTTGGCTCCTATGGCCTATATGCATGAAAAATGCCCAAAATTATTTCTTGACCTATGACAGAGTTCTGTTTTTTTCCCACATGTGCAGATAGTCCATGTGGAGATTGCCAGCAGTTTCAGCTTTGTAGCTTTGTAACTTTTGAAGAAAAAAATTAATTTAGATTTGAGCACTTCTTGTGCACTATTGTAAAGACTGCAAATAGCTACTTTGAAAAGTTACTGATTTTAATTTGAATTTTTGTTTTTTTTTTTAAGTCCTCGGGATCTAATTAGTCTGAAAAGAGCAAAAGTTGATCCAAATTGGGTTATTTGACAAAATTGGCCTCTATGTCAACAATTATTTTCTGTTCTATGGCGATATTTGAGTTCCGTTTTTTCCCCACATGTGCAGATAGTCCATGTGAATATTGTTTCAAAATTTCAACATTGTAGCTTTGTAAGTTTTGACTCAAAAAATTTTTTTGTCTTTGAGCACTTCTTGTGCACCAATATGCAGACTGCATATAGCTAGTTTGAAAACTTACAGATTTGGATTTGATTTTTTGTGTTTTTTGAAGTCCTTGGGGTCTAATTAGTAGGAAAAGATCAAAACTTGAGCCAAAAGTGTGTATTTGAAAAAGTTGTCCATAGGCCATATTTGCCTCTATGGCCAATATGCATTAAAAATGTAAAAAATTATTTTCTGTTCTATGGCAGATATTTGAGTTCTGTTTTTTCTGACATGTCCAGATAGTCCATGTGAATGTTGACGCAAAATTTCAGCATTGTAGCTTTGTAAGTTTTGACGCAAAAAATTTATTTGTCTTTGAGCACTTCTTGTGCACCAATATGCAGACTGCATATAGCTAGTTTGAAAACTTACAGATTTGGATTTTTAATTTTTTGTGTTTTTTGAAGTCCCTGGGGTCTAATTAGTAGGAAAAGATCAAAACTTGAGCCAAAAGTTTGTATTTGAAAAAGTTGTCCATAGGCCATATTTGCCTCTATGGCCAATATGCATTAAAAATGTAAAAAATTATTTTCTGTTCTATGGCAGATATTTGAGTTCTGTTTTTTCTGACATGTCCAGATAGTCCATGTGAACATTGGTGCAAAATTTCAGCATTGTAGCTNT
>NW_008709118.1:46771-48755 GCF_000327385.1 Lottia gigantea
CAGGTCACTAGCTGCTGTTTGTATTCAGGTATTGTATTAGTTAAATAGTTTTCTTTCTTGTTTCGTAACAGAGATCTTACAGCCTTTTATTGAGACCATTACATCTGATATTTTAGTCTAAAAGTCGGTTTACAGAGCATGTTTTAAGAATGAAGGCATATACATGTAATGTGATAATTATGTTATGTTTCAATTGGAGAAACACATTCAAACTTTGCATAAAAATGTATCCAATTATCATTGTTCAATAAATGTGTGTAGAGCTATAAGTAAAGATTTGTATTATTTATTTTTCAGTCAATCTTACACTGAGTGTTACAGCTAAAGTTATAGAAACAATAGATATAAAGATAGATGTTACAAAGAGACTTGTAATCATATTCTGACGAAAGAAAGAAAGAATGAATGAATGAATGAGAGATTGCTCAAGATATTGGATTGTTTTGATAACGCGTCATGACATTTAAGATCGCTTTGATTTCGAAATGATTGAAATAATGCTGTAAATTTCTATCAAGTTCACAGTGAGAAGTACATGGAAATCATAATGTAGGAGGATTTGTCTGCTGCCCTGATTGTGTGGAATCATCATGCAGCATTAATGTTAGATTAGAATGGTCTCAAGTTACATTGGCTTGTCTATGACTGTTATAATTGTGAGAATGTTGATAATGAAATAAATTGTTTTATCTAACCAATTCTTATTTTCTAGTTGAACTTCTGCATGTTGCATGTTGAGGCCACAACACTTTTTCAATTGATTTGATCACGCTAGTTTTTTTGGCTTTGCTGAATGAAGTTTGGTAAATTGACTTTTTTTTAAAATGAGGTGTTGTAAACTTTATATGGCGGACACAGATCATTTGATTGCTATAACCACACATTTCAGACTAAAAATTGGAGTGGAGCAAATAGATGCTTTAAGTCTAACACAACAAGTTTGCAAATACAATACAATTTTTTGGGAGGATTTTGGCGTAAATTTGAACGAAGGGTTGAATGCTTTTTGCCAGAGCTTTTTGGCTGAGCCCTCAAATTCTGGTTGCCAGATCTGGCTCATGTCAGGTTAGTTGTAGACCTGAGCGAGATGAGTATTGAAAGGCATGGAATGAACTTCGAAATAACATACAATATGCCAGCAAACAGATGTACACCCACACAATGGAACAATTGATGGAAGCTGTCACTGTCATAATAACTTTTCAGAAAGAATATTCCACTACAGCTTAGCATACACAAAATTTATTATAAAGTATACATCAATACATAACTTGACATTAATTTAAAAAGGTCCATAGGCCTACATATATATGTAAGCATATTTTTTCACAGCCGTGTCTGGTTATAAAATGAACGCGACTTTTCTATTTGTTTTAGAAACTATAGAAGTCAAATCGGACTGCCGGGGGGGTGGGGGGGGGGGGGTATTGTGCCATGGCCCCGCGAGTCATATATAAAAAAATATATATTATTTTCTCTTCCAAAGTAGCTTTAGATGTATTCTCCGGCTTCCTACATAACAAAATTTTCTATGGAAAGAGAATCAACTGATGCCATGTTTTGTGAAGCTCAAAAGAAACGCCACAGTTCCAGAACCATTTATGTTCTAAGGGAGAAAACTCAATTTAACTCTGAATAAAGACTGCAGTTAAACCTGCCAAAAGTGCTTGTGTGTGTTCACTGTTATGTACAGTGTGTTAAGTTACAAGGATCAGTTACTCGAGTCATGGGCCATGGAATTATATTCAATTTTGTGAGAATTTGAAAGGAGCTACTGAGAGATTTTGTGTATAAAATTATAGAAGACTAGTAAATCAAAAAATGATCGTAAAACAAGCAGTAGCATTTCTACTTGGGGTTCAAATAGCGGGCATTCTCCCTCAGAACAGAGGTTTCGAATTGAGAATATTCACCCACGTGTAAAATAAACAAACAATAACAAATACTCATGCACGTGAAATATTCAAGGTCAATTGAGATCAAT
>NW_008709118.1:49577-51360 GCF_000327385.1 Lottia gigantea
TGAATGACTAGATAGGCATATTCATGCCCCTCCTTGTGATAACATAAAATGGCTAATATCAGTATGGAATATACTTGCGAACTTGTATGAAATCATTTCATGAGTTACACACAATTCTCGCATTTATAGCTTATATTAGGTTATATATTAATAGTCTGTCCAGAACGTAGGCCATTTTTACATGATATTTCCCGGAGAGGTTTGTTTATTTCAAATGTAAAATTTCCACACAATATATTTCTTTCTATGTACCCGAATACATTAACAAACAAACCATAATTCCCTACAAAAATTCCCTGTAATATCGTCCAACATTACACTGAAAATTGTGAAGAAAAAAACATACATGTATTTCTTAATAAGTCATTAATTAAATTGGTTGAAATATTCATAAACCCCAAAACAATCTATGTATGGGGTAAATAATATATCCCAGGGTAGTAAACATACATGAATGGTGGTCATTTTACATACAATTTCTATTGTCTGACCAAGTTCGTATGTATATTGAACTGTTAATATTAGAATGCCTTTGAGTTTATAGATGTGTTAAATGAGCACACATTATCATTTGAAATTTGTTTATATAGAAGACAATTTTCAGTCCAAATTTAGACATCTTTTTCTGTTGAAATTTTTAAGAGGAAAGTGATTCTTACGAAAAATTATATATTTATCAACGCAAATTCATTCTATCAGATTATCAGTACTGTTTCGAAGCGTACAATCAAATCCACCTTAATAAAATAGACAAAATTTGATATACCAACGAACTTTCTCAGACAATAGAAGGGGAGTTTGTTTATTTCAAATGTAAAAGTCTCAAACCCCAAAAATGCACAAGTTTCTTCAAAAGTTTCCTGTGATATATATATTGATATTTTAATGGAAATTTCGCACAAGCCAGTAAAACAATCTGCAATCAAATTACCCCTCCAACCTTTACCAACTGACATAGGACATCTCTGCTAGTTCAAATTTGGCTTTATTTAGTTTTTATCATAATGATAGGTCTTTTTGACTGTAGCCCCCACCGGAAGGTTTCATCTCGATCTATGGTGGAATTAAACCCTGACCTTTCAGGTTAGCGATCAAGTGTCTGGATGTATATTTGCATTCACGGAACTGTAGTATCTTCATCTCGTTTTCTGTTACGTTGATTTATCATTTGAAATGTTCATTCGATGGATTGACCTATTTTATATTTTTATAAAAACAGTACTACAAAGTTGTTAGTTGTGTTACTGTATAGATAGTCCGAGATGTCATACATCAAAGGTTTCTACTCGAAACTGATCAAATGAAACAAAAACGACTTTAGCTTATTCGCTTATCATTTTTTGGTATATAAGTTGATATTACAAGGCTTTTCAATATCGGACTAGTTTTAAAAGTTGACTACAAAATGACTTAGATAATGAACGACACACAATATTAGTCTTGATTACGGATTACATTGTTAATAAAATTTTACCCCTTTGACCACCTGTTGATTCTTTAGAATTAGATCAATGCTGCACGTGCCAGATGGAGAAAGTGATGTGAATTTCATTTTGTTACAGAACTAATTCTGTGTATTTGACGTTAGAAAAGCAGTTTTAATAACGGTAAGATATTGAAAACATCTCTGAACCTTTTTGAGACTTTTGTCTAATAAAATTTCTCTTCAATTATGAACTATTATAATAAATTCAGTAATATTTTCAATTTCACGAAAGCATGGTCCGAAACATTGTGTACTTCTTCGTTCATAGTCCGAAGCGTGCTTAACTCATTCTTCCTA
>NW_008709118.1:51410-56968 GCF_000327385.1 Lottia gigantea
TAGGACAGTAGGCCACATAATTGTGAACTTTTGTTTTGTAAGCAAACCTGTGTATTGAACAAATACAGTTTTATAAAAGATAAGTCAATTTAATCATATTTAAGTCATTTATTCTTTATGCAAAGTTAATTAAATTCATTTCCAGCTGTCTGATGAGGATTTTTTTTATCCGAAACCCACCTAATTAGAATGATAGGAGCTCTTTTTGATTCAACTTCAATTGATTTGTTTTATTTAAATTGACAGTGATATGGTTGTTGGTGAATGCTTAATTGCGTGGTTTTGAAAGAAAAGTGTCAGGAAAGTCATGAAAAACTACTTACCAATGGGCAAGTTATGTTATGTTTTTTAAATGTAGCTATATTTCCCTGTCAATAACTTTAGAAAGAGCGTCTAGTCGATCGGATGAATCCCCGTATGATGCAGGCTTTGTACAGTTCCGTTCCCTATTTAAGGATATAAATCGAAAAATCGATGGCACTGTCATGGCAAAAACACTTCTGTTGCGAATTGCAGTATTACTATAAAAATGTATTTCATTTTGTTTCATTTTTGTGGTGATATGGAATGGATGTTTGAAACTATATGTTTTAAAGAAATTATGTTAACTGAATGTCACAGTTTTACAGAATGTAAGCCAACTACACATATCTATACTTTTGAAGTTCTTCCAAAAGCATTTGTCTTTGAGTGCAGTATTACCATTAAAATATATTTTATTTTATTTCATTTTTGATATGGAATAGATGACTGTATGGTTTAAAGAAATTATGTTTCCTGAATGTCACAGTTTTACAGAAGGTAAGCCAAAAACATATCTATACTTTTGAAGTATTTCCAAAAGCATTTATCTTTAAATGTGTTTTCTACGACAGTCCCTATCTAATGACTTAAACCAATCATAGCATGCACATGGAACCCGTTTTTGATATATATTACAAAACACTGATGTTGCTAAGTGCAGTATTACCGTTAAAATATATTTTATTTGATTTCATTTTTTTCGGTGATATGGAATAGATGACTGTATTATGGTTTAAAGAAATTATGTTTACTGAATGTCACAGTTTTACAGAAGGTAAGCAAACTACACACATATCTATACTTTTGAAGTATTTCCAAAAGCATTTGTCTTTTTTTTTCTACGACAGTCTACTGACTTCAGCCAATCATTGCATGTCCTATAGAACCCGTTTTTGATACATATTATAACAAAAGCTGTATTAGAATTTACTAATTTGTTGGCGAATACATAATGGGAAGACACTTGCTTTTACACGAAGGACTATATTGTCCTGCAAATCTGCAATGGAATTAGCTGCTATTTAGGGGCATACATTTTAGCCATCACATGACAAGATAGACTATAGTAGTTATAGATACTGGTGACGAAGAGTAGTTATAGATATAGATACTGGTGACGAAGAGTAGTTACAGATACTGGTGACGAAGAGTAGTTATAGATACTGGTGACTAAGAATAGTTATAGATACTGGTTAAGAAGAATGGTTATAGTTAATGGTTTACACGAATAGTTATAGTTAATGGTTTACAAGAATAGTTATAGTTAATGGTTTACACCAATAGTTATAGGTAATGGTTTACATGAATAGTTATATTTAACGGTTTAGAAGAATAGTTATTGTTAATGGTTAAGAAGAATAGTTATAGTTAATGGTTTAGAAGAATAGTTATAGTTAATGGTTTACAAGGGTGATTATAGTTAATGGTTTACAAGAATAGTTATAGTTAATGGTTTACAAGAATAGTTATAGATGATGGTTTAGAAGAATAGTTATAGTTAATGCTTAAGAAGAATAGTTATAGATGATGGTTTAGAAGAATAGTTATAGTTAACGGTTAAGAGGAATAATTATAGATAATGGTTAAGACGAATAGTTATAGACAACGATTCAGAAGAATTATTGTATATAATGGTTAAGTAAGACGGTAAGCGAGTTTTGTTTTAGACTAATGAAGCGTTTTGTTTCTTGTTTGCAGGTTAAAGTGGAACAGAAGATAAAAAAATTACATCTTATATTATACTGACTTTATCTGATGCAAAACACTCTATACGTAGCTACCTCAAAAAATATGTAATGGTTCTCAAATGCTAGATCGTTATTACCAGACTGTTTCATTGTCATTGTTAGATATTTCTTACTATTTTGTATTGAAAGGCCTTGACCAACTAGCAGATTCAGGTCTTTTAGATTGCGTTTGTAGAAAATTTGTTGTGATTTTCGTCTTGTGGACGATAATGGTGAATTAGATTTTTGGTTAGATTTCCGTATATTTTCTAACGAGTTCTTTTGTGACTAGCTACTTTCAACTAAAACCATATTTCGATTCCAAGAGTACTGCAATTTTAAGTAAGATTTATTGGCGTTTGATTGTGAAGTATTGTAAACCTTTTAATTTGTCATGCATAGACTTAGGTATTGTTCGCACGTTCGTATGTCTATACAACTATGAAATATCTTGATATGGTATATCAAACAGTCAATATCTAAATGTACAATAATGTATTACTCTGTGGTATACCCTGAGATGTCTGGCAGATGTCCTTTGGCTTACACGTTAGTTGTTTAAAGAGCTTTAAAGACTCCCATTTTGGATCGAGAAAACTATTCTCAAGGAAATATCCCACATTTATAATTGATTGGCAATTGAAAATATTCTGTGTTTATATTTTCGCATTTCAAGATCAGATATTGCTATTAAGTATTCCTATGCTCCTCTTTACACGAATACACATTCAAAATGCCAAGTCTACCTAGAAGAGACGTTTAATAAATTAACAAGTAGCTAATTTTTGTTTTCTGGCAGGCTAAATAGTTATTGAAACTATGCAATATTCAATATCACTATCATTTACATTACCACATCAGGCAATCAACCCCCATATCTAAAAACTAACTGTCCCAGTGAGGATAGTGTATCAGAAAATCATGCCAACAGCATAAGACTAACTCGGATATCAGTTAATAATGCGAAGTTCATACCGCATGAAAAACTAATGTTTGACTTTATCATTATTTGTATTTGTCATAAAAGCTACTAATGATCACATTTAATTTATTCTGTAGCGAATTCTTATTTCTTTATTCTATGAATCCTGTTTGAAATCTTCATATTTGAGTCGGTTTAATGTATGTGTCTGTATAAATTGTACAACTTGATTTACTACAGCAAATGTTATACATTGTAATAACCCTGTTTCGTTTAAAGAGACAATAACTTATTTGGCTATATTAAAAATCAAGAGAATCGAGCTTATCAGATTTACAATTTCAAAAATCTCATTTGAAAATATTGACATTATTAATGATCAATATTAATTTATAGTAAAATTAATAAACATTGATAACTAACAAATAGATAGATACTGAAATAACTCAACAAAAAAGAGAAAAAAAACCAAAAAACTATCCCTTTAAATCAAACAATTTTATGGTCTTAATATTTAAATAAACATCAACTATGAAAACTGATATTATTTATCCATTTTACAGGGCGCTAAGCAAATCAATGTAAAATTTTATCAGCTGATGGGGCCGCGTGACATAATTCAATGTATAGTCTATGGAAAATAATCCATGTTCTGACCTAATTTGGACTTTAAAAAAAAAAATGTAAAAAATTATTTTCTGTTCTATGGCAGATATTTGAGTTCTGTTTTTTCTAACATGTCCAGATAGTCCATGTGAATATTGGCATTGTAGCTTTGTAATTTTGACGCAAAAAATGTATTTGTCTTTGAGCACTTCTTGTGCACCAATATGCAGACTGCATATAGCTAGTTTGAAAACTGACAGATTTTGATTTGATTTCTTGTGTTTTTTGAAGTCCTTGGGGTCTAATTAGTAGGAAAAGATCAAAACTTGAGCCAAAAGTGTGTATTTGAAAAAGTTGTCTATAGGCCATATTTGCCTCTGTGGCCAATATGCATTAAAAATGTGAACAATTATTTTCTGTTCTATGGCAGATATTTGAGTTTTGTTTTTTCTGACATGTCCAGATAGCCCATGTGAATATTGGTGCAAAATTTCAGCATTGTAGCTTTGTAAGTTTTGACGCAAAAAATTTATTTGTCTTTGAGCACTTCTTGTGCACCAATATGCAGACTGCATATAGCTAGTTTGAAAACTGACGGATTTTGATTTGATTTCTTGTGTTTTTTGAAGTCCCTGGGGTCCAATTAGTAGGAAAAGACCAAAACATGAGAGAAATTGGCATATTTGGCAAAGTTGGTCATTGGCCATATTTGGTCCCTATGGCCTATATGCATGAAAACTGACCAAATTTATTTCTTGATCTATGGCAGATATTTGAGTTCTGTTTTCTCCCCACTTGTAGAGATAGTCCATTTGGATATTCCCAGCAAGTTTCAGCCTTGTAGCTCTGTAACTTTTCAAGCAAAAAATTTATTTGTGTTTGAGCATTTTTTGACTGCCATTGTGCAGACCAGAAATTGCTACTTTTCAAACTTACAGATTTTAATTAGTTTTTTTGAGTTTTTTGAACTCCCTGGGGTCCAATTAGTAGGAAAAGACCAAAACATGAGAGAAATTGGCATATTTGGCAAAGTTGGTCATTGGCCATATTTGACCCATATGGCCTATATGCACGAAAACTGACCAAATTTATTTCTTGATCTATGGCAGATATTTGAGTTCTGTTTTTTCCCACATGTAGAGATAGTCCATTTGGATATTCCCAGCAAGTTTCAGCCTTGTAGCTCTGTAACTTTTCAAGCAAAAAATTTATTTTTGTTTGAGCACTTTTTGACTACCATTGTGCAGACCAGAAATTGCTACTTTTCAAACTTACAGATTTTAATTAGTTTTTTTGAGTTTTTTGAACTCCCTGTGGTCCAATTAGTAGGAAAAGACCAAAACATGAGAGAAATTGGCATATTTGGCAAAGTTGGTCATTGGCCATATTTGGTCCCTATGGCCTATATGCATGAAAACTGACCAAATTTATTTCGTGATCTATGGCAGATATTTGAGTTCTGTGTTTTCCCATATGTAGAGATAGTCCATTTGGATATTCCCAGCAGGTTTCAACCTTGTAGCTCTGTAAATTTTGAAGCAAAAAATCTATTTGTGTTTGAGCACTTTTTGACTACCATTGTGCAGACCAGAAATTGCTACTTTTCAAACTTACAGATTTTAATTAGTTTTTTTGAGTTTTTTGAACTCCCTGGGGTCCAATTAGTAGGAAAAGACCAAAACATGAGAGAAATTGGCATATTTGGCAAAGTTGGTCATTGGCCATATTTGGTCCCTATGGCCTATATGCATGAAAACTGACCAAATTTATTTCTTGATCTATGGCAGATATTTGAGTTCTGTTTTTTGTCATATGTAGAGATAGTACATTTGGATATTCCCAGCAAGTTTCAGCCTTGTAGCTCTGTAACTTTTCAAGCAAAAAATCTATTTGTGTTTGAGCACTTTTTGACTACCATTGTGCAGACCAGAAATTGCTACTTTTCAAACTTACAGATTTTAATTAGTTTTTTGGAGTTTTTTGAACTCCCGGGGTCCAAT
>NW_008709118.1:60731-61962 GCF_000327385.1 Lottia gigantea
TTCTGTTTTTTTCCCACATGTAGAGATAGTCCATTTGGATATTCCCTGCAAGTTTCAGTCTTGTATCTCTGTAACTTTTCAAGCAAAATATTTATTTGTGTTTGAACACTTTTTGACTACCATTGTGCAGACCAGAAATTGCTACTTTTCAAACTTACAGATTTTAATTAGTTTTTTTGAGTTTTTTGAACTCCCTGGGGTCCAATTTGTAGGAAAAGACCAAAACCTGAGAGAAATTGGCATATTTGGCAAAGTTGGTCATTGGCCATATTTGGTCCCTATGGCCTATATGCATGAAAACTGACCAAATTTATTTCTTGATCTATGCCAGATATTTGAGTTCTGTTTTTTCCCACATGTAGAGATAGTCCATTTGGATATTCCCAGCAAGTTTCAGCCTTGTAGCTCTGTAACTTTTCAAGCAAAAAATTTATTTGTGTTTGAGCACTTTTTGACTACCATTGTGCGGACCAGAAATTGCTACTTTTCAAACTTACAGATTTTAATTAGTTTTTTTGAGTTTTTTTAACTCTCTGGGGTCCAATTTGTATTAAAAGACCAAAACATGAGAGAAATTGGCATATTTGGCAAAGTTGGTCATTGGCCATATTTGGTCCCTATGGTCTATATGCATGAAAACTGACCAAATTTATTTCTTGATCTATGGCAGATATTTGAGTTCTGTTTTTTCCCACATGTAGAGATAGTCCATTTGGATATTCCCAGCAAGTTTCAGCCTTGTAGCTCTGTAACTTTTCAAGCAAAAAATTTATTTGTGTTTGAGCACTTTTTGACTACCATTGTGCAGACCAGAAATTGCTACTTTTCAAACTTACAGATTTTAATTAGTTTTTTTGAGTTTTTTGAACTCCCTGTGGTCCAATTAGTAGGAAAAGACCAAAACATGAGAGGAATTGGCATATTTGTTAAAGTTGGTCATTGGCCATATTTGACTCCTATGGCCTATATGCATGAAAACTGACCAAATTTATTTCTTGATCTATGGCAGATATTTGAGTTCTGTTTTTTCCCACATGTAGAGATAGTCCATTTGGATATTCCCAGCAAGTTTCAGCCTTGTAGCTCTGTAACTTTTCAAGCAAAAAATCTATTTGTGTTTGAGCACTTTTTGACTACCATTGTGCAGACCAGAAATTGCTACTTTTCAAACTTACAGATTTTAATTAGTTTTTTTGAGTTTTTTGAACTGCCCTGGGGTCCAATTAGTAGG
>NW_008709118.1:79840-81328 GCF_000327385.1 Lottia gigantea
CCCACATGTAGAGATAGTCCATTTGGATATTCGCAGCAAGTTTCAGCTTTGTAGCTCTGTAACTTTTCAAGCAAAAAATTTATTTGTGTTTGAGGACTTTTTGACTACCATTGTGCAGACCAGAAATTGCTACTTTTCAAACTTACAGATTTTAATTAGTTTTTTTTGAGTTTTTTGAACTCCCTGGGGTCCAATTAGTAGGGAAAATCCAAAACATGAGAGAAATTGGCATATTTGGCAAAGTTGGTCATTGGCCATATTTGGTCCCTATGGCCGATATGCATGAAAACTGAGCAAATTTATTTCTTGATCTATGGCAGATATTTGAGTTCTGTTTTTTTCCACATGTAGAGATAGTACATTTGGATATTCCCAGCAAGTTTCAGCCTTGTAACTCTGTAACTTTTCAAGCAAAAAATCTATTTGTGTTTGAGCACTTTTTGACTACCATTATGCAGACCAGAAATTGCTACTTTTCAAACTTACAGATTTTAATTATTTTTTTTGAGTTTTTTGAACTCCCTGGGGTCCAATTAGTAGGAAAAGACCAAAACATGAGAGAAATTGGCATATTTGGCAAAGTTGGTCGTTAGCCATATTTGGTCCCTATGGCCTATATGCATGAAAACTGACCAAATTTATTTCTTGATCTATGGCAGATATTTGAGTTCTGTTTTTTCTCATATGTAGAGATAGTACATTTGGATATTCCCAGCAAGTTTCAGCCTTGTAGCTCTGTAACTTTTCAAGCAAAAAATCTATTTGTGTTTGAGCACTTTTTGACTACCATTGTGCAGACCAGAAATTGCTACTTTTCAAACTTACAGATTTTAATCAGTTTTTTGGAGTTTTTTGAACTCCCTGGGGTCCAATTAGTAGGAAAAGACCAAAACATGAGAGAAATTGGCATATTTGGCAAAGTTGGTCATTGGCCATATTTGGTCCCTATGGCCTATATGCATGAAAACTGATCAAATTTATTTATTGATCTATGGCAGATATTTGATTTCGGGGAAGGGAGGGTTTGATTCTCCCAAATGTACAGGCCTAGGGTGGAGCAGACACTTTATTTAGAAATCAGGATTAAGGGTCTTGATATTGGGTTTTCTTCTGTTCTTATTCTGATCTGAAATTAGAAAAAATAACTCGCCCAATGGGCGAGAAGTATAGTATCTGTTATGTACTGATTGTTTTTAGTTTACTATGAACAATATTATCATTTAAGTTCTTATTTTTTGAATATGCAACTATCATTTTCTGCTTATAGACATGGGGGAATTTCTCTTGAAGGCTCTTATAGTGGGCATGAACTATCTTGCTTGCTCGATTGCTGGTTGTATTAAACGGGAAAACAAAGGGTGCTATGCCTACATTATGATGAATATTTAGTCCTATAGGTCTTGCTGTATTCAATGTCTCAATCCAATGGGCCTCCCTAGATTGACGGAATTTGGTAGTTTCATCTTCGGGCAAGTCAATTTCTATACG
>NW_008709119.1:0-3395 GCF_000327385.1 Lottia gigantea
AATTGATATTAGGTTGAGTTATCTACCTTTATTACAATATAAACTTTAATTGATATATAGAGTTATCTCCCATTATTATAATATAAACTGTAATTGATATATAGAATTGAGTTATCTCCCTTTATTACAATATAAACTGTAATAGATATTAAGTTGAGTTATCTCCCTTTATTACAATATAAATTTTAATTGATATATAGAGTTATCTCCCATCATTATAATATAAACAGTAATTGGTATTAAATTGAGTAATCTCCCTTTATTACAATATAAAATCAATTGATATTAATTTAAATTATCTCCCTTGATACAATATAAACTGTAATTGATGTATAAATTAACTGTAATTAATATATAAAATTGAGTTATCTCCCTTTAATACAATATAAACTGTAATTGATATAAAATTGAATTACCTCCCATTGATACAATATAAACTGTAATTGATATTAATTTGAGTAATCTCCGGTTATTACAAGATAAACTCTAATTGGTATTAAATTGAGTTATCCGCTTTATTACAATATAAACAGTAACTGATATATAAAATTGAGTTATCTCCCTTTATTAAAATATAACCTGTAATTGATGTATAAATTAACTGTAATTGATTTATAAAATTGAGTTATCTCCATTTATTACAATATAAACTGTAATTTGATATTGAATTGAGTTATGTCCCTTTATTACAATAAAAAAAACTGTAATTGATATTAAATTGAGTTATCTATCTTTACTACGCTATAATCTTTAATTGATATATAGAGTTATTTCCCATTATAACAATATAAACTGTAATTGATATTAAATTGAGTTATCTCCCATTAACACAAAGTGAATCTATAAAATTGAGTTATCTCCCATAATTACAATATAAATTGCAATTGATATATAAAATTGAATAATCTTCCATTACTACAATATAAACTTTAATTAATATATGGAGTTATCTCCAATTTACACAATGTAAATATATAAAATTGATTTATCTCCCATTATTACAATATAGATTGCAATTGATACAAAAATTGAATTATCTCCCATTATTACAATATAAACTGTAATTTATATATAAAATTGAGTTATCTCCCATTGATACAATATAAACTGTATTGATATTAATTTGAGTTATCTCCAATTATTACACTATAAACTTTGATTGATATATAGAGTTATCTCCCATTATTACAATATAAACTGTAATAGATATCAAGTTGAGTTATCTCCCTTTATTACAATATAAACTTTAGTTAATATTAAGTTGAGTTATCTCCCTTTATTACAATATAAACTTGAATTGATATATAGAGTTATCTCCCATTATTATAATAAAAACTGTAATTGATATATAGAATTGAGATATCTCCCATTATTATAATATGAACTGTAATTGGTATTAAATTGAGTTATCTCCTTTTATTACAATATAAACTTTAATTGATATTAATTTGAATTATCCACCTTGATACAATATAAACAGTAATTGATGTATAAATTAACTGTAATTAATATATAAAATTGAGTTATCTCCCTTTAATACAATATAAACTGTAATTGATATATATAGTTATCTCTCATTATTACAATATAAAATATAATTGATATAAAATTGAATTATCTCCCATTGATACAATATAAACAGTAATTGATATTAATTTGAGTTATCTCCCATTATTACACTATCAACTTTAATTGATATATAGAGTTATATCCCCTTATTACAATATAAACTGTAATTGATATCAAGTTGAGTTATCTCCCTTTATTACAATATAAACTGTAATTAATATTAAATTGAGTTATCTCACTTTTTTTACAATATAAACTGTAATTGATATATAGAATTGAGTTATCTCCCTTTATTACAATATAAACTGTAATTGATATTAAGTTGAGTTATCTCCATTTATTAAAATTTAAACTTTAATTAATATATAGTTATATCCCATTATTACAATATAAACTGTAATTGATATCAAGTTGAGTTATCTCCCTTTATTACAATATAAACTGTAATTAATATTAAATTGAGTTATCTCACTTTTTTTACAATATAAACTGTAATTGATATATAGAATTGAGTTATCTCCCTTTATTACAATATAAACTGTAATTGATATTAAGTTGAGTTATCTCCATTTATCAAAATATAAACTTTAATTGATATATAGAGTTATCTCCCTTTATTACAATATAAACTTTAATTGACCTTAAATTGAATTACCTCCCATTGATACAATATAAACTGTAATTGATATTAATTTGAGTAATCTCCCATTATTACAATATAAACTCTAATTGGTATTAAATTGAGTTATCCGCTTTATTAAAATATAAACAGTAACTGATATATAAAATTGAGTTATCTCCCTTTATTAAATTATAACCTGTAATTGATGTATAAATTAACTGTAATTGATTTATAAAATTGAGTTATCTCCATTTATTACAATATAAACTGTAATTGATATTGAATTGAGTTATCTCCCTTTATTACAATAAAAAAACTGTAATTGATATTAAATTGAGTTATCTCTCTTTACTACACTATAATCTTTAATTGATATATAGAGTTATTTCCCATTATAAGAATATAAACTGTAATTGATATTAAATTGAGTTATCTCCCATTAACACAATGTGAATCTATAAAATTGAGTTATCTCCCATAATTACAATATAAATTGCAATTGATATATAAAATTGAATAATCTTCCATTACTACAATATAAACTTTAATTAATATATGGAGTTATCTCCAAGTAACACAATGTAAATATATAAAATTGATTTATCTCCCATTATTACAATATAGATTGCAATTGATACATAAAATTGAATTATCTCCCATTATTACAATATAAACTGTAATTTATATATAAAATTGAGTTATCTCCCATTATTACAATATAAACTGTAATTGATATTAAATTGAACTATCCCCCATTGATACAATATAAACTGTAATTGATATTAATTTGAGTTATCTCCAATTATTACACTATAAACTTTAATTGATATATAGATTTATCTCCCATTATTACAATATAAACTGTAATTGATATCAAGTTGAGTTATCTCCCTTTATTACAATATAAACTGTAATTAATATTAAATTGAGTTATCTCACTTTTTTTACAATATAAACTGTAATTGATATATAGAATTGAGTTATCTCCCTTTATTACAATATAAACTGTAATTGATATTAAGTTGAGTTATCTCCATTTATTAAAATTTAAACTTTAATTAATATATAGTTATATCCCATTATTACAATATAAACTGTAATTGGTATTATATTGAGTCAGCTCAATTTATTACAATATAAACTTTAATTGACCTTAAATTGAATTACCTCCCATNTGATACAATATAAACTGTAATTGATATTA
>NW_008709120.1:0-1385 GCF_000327385.1 Lottia gigantea
CAAAGAAGCTATTAGTCAAGTAAGGAAATAGTATATCGAATATCTCTAGCATTTACAGACCAAAACTTTTCAATGTATAATATTGTATTGACATGTGACCTGTACCGGCCTGTAAATTAATTAATATACTTTCTACCTGTACGCACTGTGATACTGAAGTTAAACTCAACTCAAGACTTACACCGGCCTGCATTTATTACTCATTACCTGTACAGCCAATACATTTCACACATGATGAGTGGAGATAAACAAAAAACTGATAAACAACCTTTAAAGAGGCAACATGCTTGCCTTTCCAGTGCATCAAGCGATGAAGTGTTCCACACAGACATCACCAATATACAAACAACACTTGATGGCATCTAAGATAGATTGAAAAATATTGTAACCACTAGTTCCCTCGATAAAACACTAACAAATTTCTGGAAAGACATTCGAAACCAAATAAAGACGGATATTAAGGCAGAGCTGACAGCTGAGTTGGATATTCTTAAACAAGAACTTACAGTTGAAAAGAATAAAGTTAAAGCATTGGTATCAGAGAGAGACAAACTTAAAGATGAAATGCTAAACTTTGCCAAAAGACAAGACAACTTGGACAACGAAGTAAGAGCCGCAGTAATATTGGGGAATAGAAATGAGCAGTATTCTAGGAAACGAAACATCAAACTACTGGGTATGAAAGAAAACGAAAACGAAAATCTAAGAAACGATTTTAGAATGTGCCAGTATGAATATACCTGATAACCAAATAGTAGCAATACACAGAATACCACCCAGCAAACCTAATCTTCCAAGACCAATAGTGATAAAATTTCTCCAAACTGATACAAAAACAGATGTTATGAAGAACAGACAAAGATTTAAAGGTAAAGGACTAAATATATTTGACGATGTGACAAAACGGAATTCTGAACTCATAAATAGGCTGAAGAACAACTCTGATATAGACAGTGCATGGTACTTCAATGGAAAGGTTTATGCAAGAAGCACACTGGGAAAACGATACTCCTTCGAACTCTACGACAATATACAAGAAGGAATTGCAGCATCCACGAACAGAGCTCGACATTAAATCTTTGGTAACCAATATAGACTTTTTAAATAGTTACAATTATGTTGTTAAATCAAAGATATATGTATAGTTCTAGATATATTAATATGTATATTTAGTTAATGCTAGCATAAGTATACATATACAATATTTCGAAACACAAAATTCATTCAACTATCGCTTAATTCATTGTTAACCATTAACTAATGGTATATTCATCAGAGCTCACAATCAATCATGCTAATGACGAAATTTAGTTTCGATACTTTCATTATTTTCTATATATATACCAGGCTATACACATGCATTTTGCACAAACATATCTCTACAA
>NW_008709120.1:2286-3388 GCF_000327385.1 Lottia gigantea
CAAATCTCTACATCGATAAATTATATAAAATAGACGACGGAACAGTTCTACAAAAGACATAATGCACGAAATTGAAAGATATTATAGCCGAATATATAAAAAGGATACAAAACAACCTGAACCTGAACTGCAATTTCTTATAAGAGAAAATACTCCTGTTTTAAGTGATAATGAATCTCAATGTCTTGAATATAAATTGGATGAATTGGAGTGTCGAGAGGCAATAAATACATTTAAATTAAACTCATCTCCAGGAAATGATGGTCTAACGATCGAATTTTACTTATGTTTTTGGCCACATATACATACTTATGTTTTAAACTTACTTAATGAAGGTTTTGAAAGTAAATGCTTTTCGACGTCCCAACGACAATCAATTATCAAGTTGATACCCAAACCTAATAAAAATAAATTAGACATAAGTAACTGACGACCGATTTTTCTTATTAACGTAGCCAGTAAAGTTTTATCATTACGTTTAAAACATTTTTTAGATAAAATTATACAGCCAAACCAAACAGGATTTGTCCCCGGAAGACACATGATAGAAAATACCAGAATCATAGATGATTGCATAACATTAGCTCAACAAAAGCGCATATCTGGACTCCTTATGGCAATCGATTTTTCTAAGGCTTTCGATTCAATCTGTCATCAATTTATGGTTAAAGTCCTCCAACATTTTGGTTTTGGTAAAATATTCATTCGTTGGATACAGTCCTAACTTTTACTACCACTTGGCGGCCATTACAGCCAAAACTGGAGTGTGATGGTTCATTACTCTTTGACAGATATGATACAAATTTATATTGCACCTTGTCCCCAATAGACAATATCTCACTAAGAAGGTACTATAACTTGACCAGTTCTTGGCACCCTGGTATTAGATTTCATGTTCTAAATTTAGTACAAGGTCTTTCTTCACTGGTTTAAATTTGAAATTTGGTTCTCTTGAGCACAACTCTGTTTGATTTCTTTTAAAAGAAGATGGTCATACAATTTCAGAAATCAGAATCCTATAAATCAGGAATCTTAACACATGAATCTGATCACTTTAGAAACACAATTTCTATATTTGATAAAATTTTACAATTTTTACGAA
>NW_008709121.1:0-1125 GCF_000327385.1 Lottia gigantea
TCTCATCATTATCCTGTAATATAATACATTAATTCTCATCATTATCCTGTAATATAATACATTAATACTCATCATTATCATGTAATATAATACATTAATTCTCATCATTATCCTATAATATAATACATTAATTCTTATCATTATCCTGTAATATAATACATTAATTCTTATCATTATCCTGTAATATAATACATTATCCTGTAATATAATACATTAATTCTTATCATTATCCTGTAATATAATACATTAATTCTCATCATTATCCTGTAATATAATACAATAATTCTTATCATTATTCTGTAATATAATACATTAATACTCATCATTATCCTGTAATATAATACATTAATTCTCATCATTATCCTGTAATATAATACATTAATTCTCATCATTATCCTGTAATATAATACATTAATTCTCATCATTATCCTGTAATATAATACATTAATTCTTATCATTATCCTGTAATATAATACATTAATTCTTATCATTATCCTGTAATATAATACATTAATTCTTATCATTATCCCGTAATATAATACATTAATTCTTATCATTATCCTGTAATATAATACATTAATTCTCATTATTATCCTGTAATATAATACATTAATTCTCATCATTATCCTGTAATATAATACATTAATTCCCATCATTATCCCGTAATATAATACATTAATTCCCATCAATATCCTGTAATATAATACATTAATTCTTATCATTATCCTGTAATATAGTACATTAATTCTTATCATTATCCTGTAATAAAATACATTAATTCTTATCATTATCCTGTAATATAATACATTAATTCTCATCATTATTCTGTAATATAATACATTAATTCTCATCATTATCCCGTAATATAATACATTAATTCTTATCATTATCCTGTAATATAATACATTAATTCTCATCATTATCTTGTAATATAATACATTAATGCTCATCATTATCCTGTAATATAATACATTAATTCTCATCATTATCCCGTAATATAATACATCAATTCTCATCATTATCCTGTAATATAATACATTAATTCTCATCATTATCCTGTAATATAATACATTAATTCTTATCATTATCCTGTAATATAATACATTAATTCTTATCATTATCCTG
>NW_008709121.1:2144-3387 GCF_000327385.1 Lottia gigantea
TTCAATTATCATCATTATCCTGAGAAATAATATATCAACCATCATAATTATCATCATTATTCAGAAATATAACACCATTGTCCTGAACTATAAGACATCAATCATCATCATTATCCTGAACTACAATATATATCAATCACATCATTATCCTGGACTACAATATATATCAATCCACATCATTATATTGAACTACAATATATATCAATCAACATCATTATCCAGAACTACAATATATATCAATCAACATCATTATCCTGAACTTCGAAATATCAATCAACATCATTATCCTGAACTTCGAAATATCAATCAACATCATTATCCTGAACTTCGAAATATCAATCAACATCATTATATTGAACTACAATATATCAATCAACATCATTATCCTGAACTACGAAATATCAATCCACATCATTATCTTGAACTACAATATATCAATCAACATCATTATCCTGAACTACGAAATATCAATCAACATCATTATCTTGAACTACAATATATCAACCAGCATCATTATAATGAACTACAAAATATCAATCATCATCATTATCATCTACTACAAAATATCAATCAACATCATTATCTTGAACTACAACATATCAATCAACATCATTATCCTGAACTACGAAATATCAATCAACATCATTATCTTGAACTACAATATATCAATCAACATCATTATCCTGAACTACGAAATATCAATCAACATCATTATCTTGAACTACAATATATCAACCAGCATCATTATAATGAACTACAAAATATCAATCATCATCATTATCATCTACTACAAAATATCAATCAACATCATTATCTTGAACTACAACATATCAATCAACATCATTATCCTGAACTACGAAATATCAATCAACATCATTATCTTGAACTACAATATATCAATCAACATCATTATCCTGAACTACGAAATATCAATCAACATCATTATCTTGAACTACAATATATCAAACAGCATCATTATAATGAACTACAAAATATCAATCATCATCATTATCATGAACTACAAAATATCAATCAACATCATTATCCTGAACTACGAAATATCAACCAGCATCATTATATTGAACTACAATATATCAATCAACATCATTATCTTGAACTACAAAATATCAATCATCATCATTATCATGAACTACGAAATATCAATCAACATCATTATCCTGAACTTCGAAATATCAATCAACATCATTATCTTGAACTACAAAATATCAACCAGCATCATTAT
>NW_008709122.1:0-2779 GCF_000327385.1 Lottia gigantea
TGATATTAAATCAATTTATAAAGACCTTTCTCGTGAAAATATTACTTCTAATGAAAACCATGTTTCAAATAAAGTTCCACAAAATCAGTATTTTAAAATTCATTACATTAAATGTAACGACGTTCTTAATTTACTTTTGTTAGTTGATTGTAAGAAATCAACTGGTCCTGATTTTATTGGTCCTAAGGTATTACGTTTATCAGCTGATAATATTATTACTATTATTACTAGTCTAACTTATATTATCATTTCATGTATAGTCAAACATACTTTTCCGAGATCAGTTTTTTAAAAAGGAGAAAAATCTTGAACATAATTATAGACCTATTACGATATTATCTACCGTATAAAATATTTGTAAAACATATTACTTTGAACATTACAAATTTCTTTAATACATTTGAACTTCCCTGTGCTGGTATTTTCATGGTGAGCACGACCTTTGTCAGATGCTTATGTGTAACACCAATGAAAACTTGTTACCGAGGAAGTGTTACTACTATTGTATTTGAACACATTTTATCGTAATTGACATAGCAGAAACAAATTTCTGAACAGGACGTTCAAAATATGGTGGTGGAAAATCTAATAAAGCGAAACCAGAAAGACTCTAGACCTGTTAGATTCAGAGCTGTTAGCTTACGTTTAATTGGTGAAACCATTCATGCAAGATTTAGCACGTGACAATTCGATGTCCATCAACCAATAACCGCAGATAAAATCTATATTCAATACATAAACAGTATATACATTCGGTAGTGATCATTATTTTTTTTGGATAAAATGTATGCTACAGTGGCTATAAAATAGTTAATATTGTAAGAAAATGGAAACCGAAGTGGCAACACCAGTCATGTCAACATAACATCATTCGAAAGATTGGCATGGGCAGATACATTATTCGATGTGTTATTCGAAACATAAATATTGTTTGAAAAGAATGACAACAATTAATGAGTGATTTGGAAAGTACATTTATTAACATTAAAACTTCACCAGTTTATTTGATAATTTAACAGAAAAGAATTTGGCAGCAATCTAAAAAAAAAATTGAATTGTTCAAGTGGTAGTATAACCTACCAAATATCCGTGTATTTTGTGAAGCCACGTATTACATCCCCGATGGCTCATCGTGTTTTTTTTTTAAAGGAGTCAGATGAGAAAAAAACATAATTGTTTTCTCATAGCAACTTAATTTGAATGGCTTCGTGGTAACTGAAATATGTCGGAACAATCTGTATACTAATACGTTCTCTTTGAATTCCCCTGCTAATATATACATGATCTATCAGAGTCCCTCCTTCTGTTTTTATGTCCGAAACCTATTGAATAAAGCCAAAATCATTAACACATTTTTCAATAGAACAATTACTGTTAAATATATTTTGGTTAAAATCACCCATGACTATGTAAACAGACTCCGATTCAATCAATTCCGATAATAGTTAAAGTAACTGTTTTAAAAATAGTTCTATTCTACTATATATTATTATCATGTTTAATTTCGGGGAAATTAAAGCCAAATATTCAATGTTAATAACTCCTAACCTCAAAATATTACACCCTTGTTTATAATAAAAGCCAACCCCACCATGTTCTTTTGCTTTTAAATCTACAAAATCAACAGAATCGTCATAACAACTCATTAATGGGTTATTGTAAAACATGTAGTCATTTATTTGTAATCTTTCACTTTCTCTTGTATTGTTTACCCATGTTTCGGTTAAACAAACATAATCTGCGTTTATAAATCTTTGGTCATTTTTTATTTCGTCAGTGTTGCCATACAAACTTTGTATATTGTGTAAAATAATAACGGTTACTGGTGTCACATTCTTATCGGTTTCTAAAAAAGACTCCATTTCATCGAGTGATTTTTCAACAGTTTCATCACAATATATTGCTTTTTCATCAAAGTCCTGTATTATTAATCATTCTAAATTTCTAGCTCTACTCAAAGTAGCTCTAGCTCTACTCATAAGCCTGGTCAGCCTGAAAAATTTTGTGTAATGAAATAACGCACTTATCTAAACTGAGACCTTGACCTTTATGAATTATTACGGCGTATGCTAATTTTAAGGGAAATTGGATGGTCGTCGAGATTGGGAATTCCACCATCCTTCTATCAAACTAACCGCAAACGTGAGTGACAAAAGCATAGACTTTCTCGATACCACAGTCTTTAAGGGAGATTCCATAGCAGAAACAAATAAACTGGATATTAAAGTGTATTTCAAAGAAACTGATACTCATCAACTCTTGCACAAGAGCTCCTTTCACCCAAAACATACCTTTTCTGGTATAATTAAGTCATAAGTTTTACGATTTCATCGAATTTGTACAAGATCTTCAGGTTTCAACCAAGCCTGTGCGATTGTTTTCTCAAAACTGAAAGAGCATGGGTACTCTAAACGATTTTTACGAAACATAAAAAATTCCACCTTAGCACAGATAGCAGCTAAAAACAGACTTCATGCGGAAATACCTTCAGGTTTAAAAAGTGCTCCATGTTTGTCCAGTAGATGCAAAACATGTCCCTTTATATCAGAAACTCATTATTTTGTAAGCAACTCTACGAATAAAAGGTACCCGATCCAGGAACATCTAACATGTGAATATTCGAATGTAATATATTTAATTTCATGCAAGAAATGCCCCAAACAATATGTAGGAGAAACTAAGAATAATGCTCATAGGTCAGACATCAAATTAAAGAAAGACAAGCCTGTTTCTAATCATTTCAATCTCGACGACCATCAATAGACGATCTCACCCTATC
>NW_008709122.1:7381-9615 GCF_000327385.1 Lottia gigantea
CAAATATTCAATGTTAATAACTCCTAACCTCAAAATATTACACCCTTGTTTATAATAAAAGCCAACCCCACCATGTTCTTTTTTTTTTAAATCTACAAAATCAACAGAATCGTCAGAACAACTCATTAATGGGTTATTGTAAAACATGTAGTCATTTATTTGTAATCTTTCACTTTCTCTTGTATTGTTTACCCATGTTTCGGTTAAACAAACATAATCTGCGTTTATAAATCTTTGGTCATTTTTTATTTCGTCAGTGTTGCCATACAAACTTTGTATATTGTGTAAAATAATAACGGTTACTGGTGTCACATTCTTATCGGTTTCTAAAAAAGACTCCATTTCATCGAGTGATTTTTCAACAGTTTCATCACAATATATTGCTTTTTCATCAAAGTCCTGTATTATTAATCATTCTAAATTTCTAGCTCTACTCAAAGTATCATAAGCCTACTCATAAGCCTGAAAAATTTTGTGTAATGAAATAACGCACTTATCTAAACTGAGACCTTGACCTTTATGAATTATTACGGCGTATGCTAATTTTAAGGGAAATTGGATGGTCGTCGAGATTGGGAATTCCACCATCCTTCTATCAAACTAACCGCAAACGTGAGTGACAAGAGCATAGACTTTCTCGATACCACAGTCTTTAAGGGAGATTCCATAGCAGAAACAAATAAACTGGATATTAAAGTGTATTTCAAAGAAACTGATACTCATCAACTCTTGCACAAGAGCTCCTTTCACCCAAAACATACCTTTTCTGGTATAATTAAGTCACAAGTTTTACGATTTCATCGAATTTGTACAAGATCTTCAGGATTCAACCAAGCCTGTGCGATTGTTTTCTCAAAACTGAAAGAGCGTGGGTACTCTAAACGATTTTTACGAAACATAAAAAATTCCACCTTAGCACAGATAGCAGCTAAAAACAGACTTCATGCCGAAAAACCTTCAGGTTTAAAAAGTGCTCCATGTTTGTCCAGTAGATGCAAAACATGTCCCTTTATATCAGAAACTCATTATTTTGTAAGCAACTCTACGAATAAAAGGTACCCGATCCAGGAACATCTAACATGTGAATATTCGAATGTAATATATTTAATTTCATGCAAGAAATGCCCCAAACAATATGTAGGAGAAACTAAGAATAATGCTCATAGGTCAGACATCAAATTAAAGAAAGACAAGCCTGTTTCTAATCATTTCAATCTCGACGACCATCAATAGACGATCTCACCCTAATCTCAATTGAGCGTATAGACTGCGAAGTCAGTAGCTGATGATAGTTGTTTAAATCTACCAACTAAAGACGTTCAGCCAAAAGGGACTGGTAAGCAGTCCAGACAAAAGCATTGCGAAAGTCTTTCTAAAAATGTCAGGCAAAAAAAATGGATCCTCCTCCAAAAAGGGAGGAAGAGATCGTTTGAAGTCTGCCATATCTGTTAGTATAGATATGGAGGCTTCCGAGGTTGATGCGGAAGTTATCAACCCCCCTTACCGCGGTTTAAGTCATAACCTTAATGAAGTTCAGCTATTAATACAACAATACAATCCATTGGCTATTTGTCTCCAAGAGACTTTCCTCAAGCCAACGCATTTGCGTTTAGTGCCATTTAAACATTTTGTTTCCTACCACCATTATGGCACTGGTGATGTTAAGGTCTCGGGTGGTGTTTCTATTATTGTCAATAGGAATGTCGCCCAGTCCGAAATCACACTCAATTCTCCTCTGCAGGTAATAGCCTGCACGTGCCTATTACCATTTGTTCCATCTACTTACCACCTAGCTTATCATTGAACCTGAGAGAATTGGATGACCTTGTTACCCAGCTTCCTTCTCCTTACATTTTGTTAGGAGATTTCAATGGTCACCATTCTTTCTGGGGTAACTCCGATTATAATACCAGAGGAAAATTAATAGCTGACTTCATTTATGACAATGATCTTTGCATCTTTAATGACGAATCGCCTACGTATTTCTGCACAAAAAACAAAACTTTTTCTCATCTAGATCTGACAATTAGCTCTCCATCTTTGTTGCAAGATTTTTCTTGGAGTGTCCACGACGATCTCTGCCACAGCGATCATTATCCTGTAATTCTACAGAATAATGGTCCTTCACCAGTAGACAGGCCACAAAGATGGAAACTCTCCAAAGCTAATTGGCCTCTCTTTGAGGCTCTTTGCATTTCTTCTTTTCCTCAAGATGATCTAGATGTGGCAGAAGA
>NW_008709122.1:14514-16303 GCF_000327385.1 Lottia gigantea
AGAGAACTTAGTTGAATTGAAGGTTACAGAGAGAACAAAGACAACTAACAACATAGCGTCAGGTAATGATTTTATTCTTTAACCACTGTCCTTTCTTCATCTAATGACATAAATTAATTACACTACGAAAATTCATAACAAACTAGTCATTATTCAACAGAAGGCATTACCCAAGCTTTAAATTTTGTTCGCTTCTGTTGATATTTTAAAAATTGTTTATTGTGTTAAAGAGCAAAACTATTAAACTTGGCACTAGGCAGGTTAGGGTGGTTGAAAGATAACAAGTTACTATATAACAGAAGGCCCTAGCTAGATAACATGTTACTATATAACAGACGGCACTAGCTAGATAACATGTTAGGGTGGTTGAAAGATAACAAGTTACTATATAACAGAAGGTACTAGCTAGATAACAGGTTAGGGTGGTTGAAAAATAACAATTTACTATATAACAGACGGCACTAGCTAGATAACATGTTAGGGTGGTTGAAAGATAACAAGTTACTATATAACAGAAGGTACTAGCTAGATAACAGGTTAGGTTGGTTGAAAGGTAACAAGTTACTATATAACAGAAGGCACTAGCTAGATAACAGGTTAGGGTGGTTGAAAGGTAACAAGTTACTATATAACAGACGGCAGTAGCTAGATAACAGGTTAGGTTGGTTGAAAGGTAACAAGTTACTATATAACAGAAGGCGCTAGCTAGATAACAGGTTAGGGTGGTTGAAAGGTAACAAGTTACTATCCAACAGAAGGCACTGGCTAGGTAACAGGTGAAGATGGTTGAAAGGTAACAAGTTAGTATATAACAGAAGCCACTAGCTAGATAACAGGTTAGAGTGGTTGAAAGGTAACAAGTTACTATATATATATATCTTTATTTCCCCCAATCATGGAGATTTACAAACATTCATGAAAAATATATTAAAATAATAATATTAATATATAAAATCAAACTTAAAGACAACTACTTAGTCAATGTAGATATATATGCAAAAACATTGTTTTTAAATGCTCCGATTGATAGATAAAGTGTTTTTCTCTTATGAATAAACTGTTGAGTATATTCATGCATGGTTTTAAATGTTCTCTCATTCATGATTTTAAAAATACTTTGAGAAAGGGTGTACGAAAAATAATTTGTTGAAAATATGATATGAGTTGCTCCTTATTTTTACATTTAGATTTTTTTAGAACTTTATTCTGGCTTGGATCACATTAAAAGACGAAGTGTTCAATAAATTCAAGATGAATCTGATTTTAGTGACAATTTGCGCAATTCTTTTAACACAAGGTAAGATTTTATAATAATTAATACTATGGTCGGTCTTTACTCTGAAACCTGATTTTTCAACGGGTAATGTTCACATTTCTCTGTGTGCGTTCTAAAAGATAGCGTGACTTGCGTGAAGATTCTCATTAATTATTTAGAATACTTTGGTATGTAGCTTAATCTAATATTCCTTTTGGTGGTATTTATTTCCAGACCGCTCTCTAAAATGAGCCTAATATTGATTTTGATTATATTTTCAGTAAATGGCGATGTTGTCTCTGGACTAGTAACATGTGATAATTTCGGAGAGTTCTTTGTTGATGGTCAGCTTGAAACTAGTACAGACACATGGTCAGTCTCTTATCCAGTTTCTTTTCCTGATACATCATTGGTCCTGGCATTCGATTGTCGGGATGTGGGTGTGATCGGAGGAATTCGAGGCTCTTTTACTAATGGGGTGGTTACTGATTCGTCATGGAGATGTTCAACTTCAGCCCCTGAAGGCTGGAACAA
>NW_008709122.1:16353-17238 GCF_000327385.1 Lottia gigantea
TTTCCGAATACAATGGCAATAATCAAAACTTACGACACATTCCAAATATTAAATGAAATCTGGTACAACGTTTTATCATCTGTAAGAATTTCTAATAAGCTACAAACATGGTTGGATGTTGGTGGAGTGAACGTCCTGCTCTTTTTTCTTTAACTGTCGAGGTATCTGTAGCACATGGGCTTATTGTCCCATCCGAACGACTTGACGCTTTTTCCATGTCAGCCCCTCTTACCTGTTGTTACACATATTGCTATAGAATATATTCAGACTGTAACTGACAGATGCAATTTCTTTAAAAAAAAAAAACAATAGGCACGTGAACTCTACAAAATGCAGATGCCTAGAGATCGATAATTCATAATGATGGAAAAATAGATCTTTACTTTATTTTTAAAAAGCTTTGTTGTAACCTGGCGATAAAATCTGAGTTACATTAAAAGCTTTTTTTACATGATATTTTATAGAAACTACTTCAAGCGTAATACCTGATCAAAATAATTTATATCATAAAAAACAAGCTACTCATATTAAATATGACTAACAGATGAAGAAGAACTTAGTTGAAATTGAAGGTTACAGAGAGAACAAAGACAACTAACAACATAGCGTCAGGTAATGATTTTATTTACACTACGAAAATTCATAACAAACTAGTCATTATTCAACAGAATAAATTTTATTCGCTTCTGTTGATATTTTAAAAATTGTTTATTGTGTTAAAGAGCAAAACTATTAAACTTGGCACTAGGCAGGTTAGGGTGGTTGAAAGATAACATGTTACTATATACAGAAGGCGCTAGCTAGATAACAGGTTAGGGTGGTGAAAGATAACACGTACTATATAACAGACGGCACTAGCTAGATAACCATGTTACGTTGGTTAAA
>NW_008709122.1:21881-22713 GCF_000327385.1 Lottia gigantea
ATGAAAAATAAAAGCTAATAAAAAGTGTAACGAAAGTTTGTTCTAATTTCAACCAATTTGTTAAAATGTGGTAGCTTGTACATTATGTGGTCATGTACTTAACCACAGCAACATAATCTATCTGTCCATCTCATAAACATGTACTTGTGTATAGATTCAAATAAATTTTACATCAGAATATTGTGTAAATAAATATTTTATTATCATCTAGCCTGACAAATCTCAATATAGGAAAAGCTGCTAAAAATATCTTGGGGCCTTTGTCATGATGTTATAAAACACAAAGTTATTATTGTTATTGCTAGACCTACAGACACTTGAATGAAAATTGTAATGGCACACATCGATGCTATCATTGTGCTCCATACACATAGAAAGTTATATACAAACCCTTTAAAGGATACAGTCATATAAATATTTACCTAAAAGGGACAATTATATAACAGTTACTATCAATCTCAATTAATAATCTAAAGTAGAGTATAAAAAAAGGAAAAAACAAGGCATATGTTATAAATGAATTACTTTTCTAATAATTAAAAACATAACATTTAAATGAAAATGAAAGGAAATGAATGGAGTTTTACGTCCTACTTTTCTGCAAACATTTAAATGAAAGGAACAATGGCTGTAACTTGTTTTGAAAAGTTATGTGCTTAGTTATTAAAAAATGAATAATAGAAGCTGATGTCTTGTGTTTTTCTTTCTATTATGTTGTTTCAAAATATTATTTTAAATTCATGAACTTCGAGGGATAATACACTTTCTAAAATTACATAACATGAAGCAAGTAAAAATAATTTCAGAGGCCAATTACTGCGTCAACAATCTG
>NW_008709122.1:22763-23601 GCF_000327385.1 Lottia gigantea
AGGTTTAGGATATTATAAAATATATACAACTTTATACTACTGAAGTTAGGGTAATGGTAGGTTTAGGATATTATAAAATATATTCATCTTTTTACTACTGAAGTTAGGGTAATGGTAGGTTTAGGATATTATAAAATATATACAACTTTTTACTACTGAAGTTAGGGTAATGGTAGGTTTAGGATATTATAAAATATATTCATCTTTTTGCTACTGAAGTTAGGGTAATGGTAGGTTTAGGATATAAAATATATACAACTTTTTACTACTGAAGTTAGGGTAATGGTAGGTTTAGGATATTATAAAATATATACATCTTTTTACTACTGAAGTTAGGGTAATGGTAGGTTTAGGATATTATAAAATATATACATCTTTTTACTACTGAAGTTAGGGTAATGGTAGGTTTAGGATATTATAAAATATATACAACATTTGACTACTGAAGTTAGGGTAATGGTAGGTTTAAGATATTATAAAATATATACAACTTTTTACTACTGAAGTTAGGGTAATGGTAGGTTTAGGATATTATAAAATATATACAACTTTTTACTACTGAAGTTAGGGTAATGGTAGGTTTAGGATATTATAAAATATATACATCTTTTTACTACTGAAGTTAGGGTAATGGTAGGTTTAGGATATTATAAAATATATACAACTTTTTACTACTGAAGTTAGGGTAATGGTAAGTTTAGAATATTATAAAATATATACATCTTTTTACTACTGAAGTTAGGGTAATGGTAGGTTTAGGATATTATAAAATATATACAACTTTTTACTACTGAAGTTAGGGTAATGGTAGGTTTAGGATATTATAAAATATATACNA
>NW_008709122.1:51957-53455 GCF_000327385.1 Lottia gigantea
CTGTGTGAACCATGATTTGCTACTAATACAGGAACACTGGTTATTACAAGAACAATTATCATTGTTTGAAACTAAGATAAAGTGTATACGAGTACATGGTGTGTCCGGTATGGACAGTAACCGACTGTTATGTGGTCGTCCTTTTGGAGGATGTGCAATCCTATGGAAATCTGGACTTTTGTGTAACTTTAAACCAATAGTATCTGAGTCTAGAAGAGTGTGTGCCGTGATGATAGAAATGGGATACATGAAAGTGTTATTGTGTAACGTGTATATGCCTTGTTCTAATTCTAATGAACATGAATTTGACGATACTTTAAATGAAATAGGAAAACTTATATATGAATCAGATACGGATTATATTGTAGTGGGTGGAGACTTTAATACAGACTTATCTAGAACAACCTCGTATCACACAATCCGTCTGAAGGCGCTTTGTTCATCACATACACTGGACTTTGCTCAAAAACATGATAATTCTAATGTTGAATATGCTTTTGAAAGTAAAATAAATGGGGATAAGAGTAGTCTAGATTACTTCCTCTTTTCTGAGAATCTAGGAACTAATCTTATAGAATTCATCTCTATCCACGATGGAGATAATATGTCGGATCATTCTATTAGCTTAAACTTAAGCATACAGCTAGAATGCTGTCAGTTAGACCCTTTAAGTAAAACCGAGATTCTCAAGTGGCAGGAGGCATCTAGTGATCAAATTTCTAAATATAAAGATACACTTAATAATTTATTACAAAATGTGTATACACATTGGAAGGAGAATAATTCTCCTCGCTCTGGTCAGCTCGCAGAAATCAGGTGTCGTACTCGAGCACGATATCATTATGCTTCCCCCCCCCCTCCAAATATTATGTTTTCGGGCAAAAAATCCCCAAAATCGGGCAAAATATCATTAAAATTCGGGCAATAAGTCGATCTGCCCCCCTGTTGTGTCGTGGGCCCCTACGGCTATGGTGTAAATGCTTTTATATTTGAGCTGTTGGGGATTCAGCGGAGATATTTGGTTGAAGGGGGATGAAATGATTGGACAATATATTTTAGGAAGTTTACTAAAGCATTTTTCTAATGCAGAATACAATGAAATTGATAATTTATAATGAAAATTTTAAACAATATGTTATATAACAGAATATCTGTATCTGTTAAAAAGCAAACACTTTGACAAATACATGAAACCTAACACAATATAATGACATCAGAATATATTTATATTCACTACAAAATACAGTATTGAAAAATAAAAACATTAAGAAACATCACCAGGGCTTGCCAGGCAAGGTAACATACGCCCACTGGCAACTGTCGGAAATGATCATTTATAACGATAATACAAATTTTATTAAATTAAAAGAATAAAAAGTCAAGGGCAATAACTCATAAACTGTTCATCGAAAATGCATCAAGTTAGAACTTGTTCAGGATCTTATCTATTACAATGATCACACCAAGTTTCATCAGAATGGGTTTAAATTGTAGCTTC
>NW_008709122.1:53505-65550 GCF_000327385.1 Lottia gigantea
TGATACTTCTGGTTCTTGATCAAATATCTCTTCACAATACGATCGACAAATTCCTAAAAAAGCAAAATGTATTATAGTCTGATAAGCAATGAGTTACGTCCCTTTTTTACAATTTTGAGAGAGGGGTAGAATAATGGAATTGAAACTTCTGATAATCAATAAAAGATTATGATTTGCTACAACAAATTCTTCCGATTACCAATATAATGGTGTGTTGCACTGAACGCCTTATATTATAATTCATGAAAAGGTAAGGTACAACCATTTTCATACATAAAATTATGCACATGTCATGTTGTGAAATTGCAAGAGATGAGATGTCCTCGTGAAATTGAATACAGATTGCAATAGTCCATCTGTTTAGCCTATAATATAGAGTAGTGGCAAAAACCGATGGTTTTATTTGTTTATAAAGGGTTTTGAGATGAATGGAGATGGAATGGATGCAGTGGAAATGTATAAATTATATAATATTTACTTCGTCGGACATTTTCGGATTATAATCTTCTTGAGCTGTGAGATGTTGTCCAGTTGAAATCAATGTTGACAGTGAAGACGAAAACACGCCGGCTCGGTTTATATATGAGGCTGTGCTACGCTTGGTTGCTTCTCAAGTTGACAAAGGTCTGTATGGCTTCAGTCAAACGGTTCAAGCTGACTTAGGCCAATACAGACCTATACTTTTTTTTGTTTAGGTATTGCGCCTTTTTGTGACTTCATGTTAGCTTTAAGAAGCATACTAAGTTTCATCAAAATAAGATGAAAACTGTAGTCTCTAAAGTGCTCACAAGAAATGTTGACGGACGGGCCGAAGGATAGGGGTGACGACAATATACGACGAGCGTTATTGTTGAGTAATGTGGGTAATGTTTTTGTGTTCGTCAAATTCGAATTTGAAGAGAATATCGTCTGCCAAAAAATAATCTTCAATTTCTGTCTTATTTGCTAAAAGATGTATTAAGTTTTTAGTCAAAAAATCAAAAAGCGTGTGATTTTGACATGTCAGTTTTTCTGTAGTCATTTCACTTTTAATTGTAATATGCCGGTGGCCTGTGTAATAATGGCAGATTTTTTTATTCTAGTGTTACACATGGTACAAGTTATTAGATTTTGAGAAGTTAAAATATTTGGCATACTTTTTTGACATGCAGGGCAATTTTGTTTAACTGAGAAGCGGGCTGATATGATAGTACCAGTTATACTTTCAGATTTGTTTACAGTAAAGGAGGGTGGAATTTTAAATTCCTCGTTAATTGGATTAATCATTGTTTCTCTTGTGGAGGTCAATTTGACATCATTATAAATCCTTAGTTTTACATTTGTTATTTGATAATTACCATCAATGTTAACTTTTCCTACTATATTTTCAAATAATGTGACTGTTATATAATCATTGCCGTCATGAAATATAACATCTTGGAATTGCTTGATGTCACCATGTATATTGGCTTGTTTGATTTCGGATGTTGACTACTTTACCTTTGATGTTATACTACAAAAGAAAAAAGTTGATAGTTTCATTTCAAATATAATGTAAAAGATTTGATGGATTATAAATGTAAACATTTGATTTGACATACAAGTAATTTTTGATGGAAGGTAAAAACGACCTATAACTATTTTGCAATAAATTAAAGGTATGTTTATCAGGTTGAACATTTTCAATTTTGAAAAATGTGCATTTTGAAGAATTGCACTTTATTGACCTTTGTCTTTCATATTTTCCAGTAGAGTACATTTTATTGATTTGTGTGTTCCATATAGCCCAGTTGGGTGCCTTTTATCTGTGAGATAAAACATATAAGCCACAACTTATAACTTTGATCCATTACATTGTATAACTTTTCAGTATAAGTCAGACGCCGATCTCCCTATTTTGCGCTCAAGCAATATCGCAGGCATGTTGAGGAAATTAATGGAAGTAAAAATTTCTGTAGAGCAGTAGCGATAGTAAAATGAAGATGTATACTAAAGATAGCTTGCCAGGCAAGGTAACATAAGCCCACTGGCAGCTTTGATTGTAAATAATAATTTTGAATTACAGAAAAAATACTCGTTCCAACAACCTTTAGTCAAACACTTCTTCTGAAATTTTTGGAATGATACTGAAGAATATTGCTAACTTTTGACCAAATCTGTCAAAAATTGTGCTTTTTAGAGTGTTGAAGAGATAAAAATTGAACGCGTTTTGAAGAACAAATGCAATAATTCATAGTAAATATTTGTCGACTTTGAATAGGATTTATCAAGTATTGTGTATTCTTGAGTGTTTACCAACTAAAAATTGAAAGCGTTTTCAAGAACAAGGGCTATGATTTATAGAAAATATTTTTGCTGATTTTCAATAGGGTTCATCCTTGGTGATTATGAACACGCATACGAAGTATTGTCAAAATCCGTCAAGAATTTTGCCTTGTAGAGCGTTTATGAGGGACCGACGGACGGACGGACCTGAGTGACGACAATACAGTACCTCCCATTTCAAGTGGGCGTATAAAGAGCGCTAAATTTGTCAAGATTGTATTTATAATGTGGTTATTTAGATAAATACATCTGAATTATGATGCATTGTACTTACCTTGTCCACTTGGTTTAATTCTTAAAAAAAGAATTGCTAGTATTGCTATCGAGAGACATAAGAGTACCCATATCAATTATAAAGGTGATGTTCGACGTCAATTTCCATTACGTCTAGCTTATGCAGTTACCATTCATAAAGTACAAGGTTTGAGTTTAGACAGGGGTGTTGTATCGCTAAATAGAATATTTCAAAACTGGTCAAGCATATGTTGCATTAAGTCGTGTTAAAACATTAGAAGGATTGACAATACAAGATTTTAATGAAAAAGCTATATTTTGTGATGAAAAGATTGAAGCTGCTCTAAATGAAATGCCCAGATTTTTACAACCTGAAGAACAAGTGTTGCCTAATAGTTATAATATTATATTATTCAATGTTCAAGGACTTACTACACATTTTGAAGATTTAAAAAGTGATAATAGATTTATGAATTCTGACATGATTTGTTGTACAGAAACTTGGCTAAGGAATGTAAAAAATCCAGTGAAAGTACGATTAGATAATTTCTATTTTTTTTTTAATCAAGCTATGATGATAGTGCTAATTTTAAAAATCTTAAAGAAAAAGACCATGGTGGTGTAGGAATATATTATAGTACGAATAAAGCTTGTAATATAATAAGATTAGGACAATTAAATATAGAACATGTTGGTTGTAATATTCCAGATAAAAATGTTTCTATAATAGTTATTTATAGACCACCAAAATATAGATTAGAATTGTTTATGCCTCATTTAGAACATTTGTTGACTGAGTTACAAGAGTCTGGTTATCATTATATTGTTATGGGAGATTTTAATCAAAATCTATTAGAAGGACAAAGTTCCATTAAGGATAGTTTTGAACGATTTGGTTTTAGACAGTGTGTAACAGAGAGTACTACAGAGGGTGATACATTATTAGATTCGAAAACCGGTTCGTGTCAATTGCGTAAGTTTTTGTTTTACTTGTTATAATTTTTCACATCATTGTGAGCGTTATTTATCACCTAAATATATATTTTTTTGCATTTTTCATCTTGCTTTATATATCCCCAAACCCAGTTTGACTTATTTGCATAATTTGATCCCAACATTTTCACGCTAGCATATACAGTTTCCTCCTGTTACATCCGCTGTACATTCCCTTCTAACCCCAAGTTATTTTCATTATGCTCCCCAACTACAACAACCACTGGCAAGAAGCCAGAAATAGAAACACTAATCGTCAACCAAACCAATATCACGTACCCTACAACGGCCTTGTCTTCCATCGACCTCTACCACCTACCACCAACCCATCCAGCTATATCCCACCCCATCGCCGACCTACCTACAACACCTACCAATCAAGAGGTAACCATCGACCTGACCAACAACAGAAACGACTACCAGCCCACCGACGCCAACCAGTCCCCACTCATAAGGAGGAAGAACCTTTTGTGAAGGTGTTCTTCCAAGTTTTGCAGTGCCTCCATCATTTGGCAATCCTTACCCTTCAACAGCAAGGCCAACCAGCCTTTACCTTCAAACGCAAAGTCTCTGAGTTGGATAGTTTTATCCGTCCAGCAATGAAAACATCAGCTGTCGACGCGAATATTAGATCCCTCAATCGGACATGGCTCTGTAAGGTTACGCAGGTCCTGATCGACCATTACCAAACCACACTTCAAGAGAAGCTGACCACCATTCGTACCATGTCTTTATCATCACCTGCCGTCGACCGCATCGTTTCTCATGCCCTGTCCTGGGCCCGTCGCTCCTATGGGAAACGTCTCACTCAAGCTGTAATCTCCAAATTCTACCAAACAATCAACGAAACAAAAACCAGAGTAACCATATCTCTACCAACTGAAATGGACACTACACCTGCACCATCTAGAGCCACCACGCTGCCGAACCAAACCCCTAAACGAGCCCGAAGTTCACCTACTCCTAGTCCAGCAGACATAGGTAAACGCTCTTGTAGAGAGGGCACACCCCTTCTCTTTTCACTTTCAGACTCGTCTTCCCCTTCCACACCATCTGCATCTTCACCACGTGATCCAAGATCCGCCAACCTTTCTTCCTTCTGTGCGTTTTTGGACCAGCAAACCACCCCTCAGTCTCCATCCAAGTCGAGACGTGTATCCAGACCTTCCCCTCCTCGAACCAGATCCCAGTCCGTTCCCAATGCTACAATTGTTTTGCCGACCTCTGCAGCTCTGTTTGCAGAGAGGTCCTGCTGATAATGTAGCCTTTGCGTTTTGGTGCTATGGCTCATGACTTTTCCCAAGTCGGGAGCTATCGAGGGGTCGGATGTCAATAAGTTGGTTACTATTGACTTCCGGAAACTGGTAGGCGCCACGGATTTATCCATATTGTGTAAAAATTTTCGATATCTGGCATTTAAGGACATTAGCCATGTACGATGAAGGCGTCTCTTCTAAAGGATTCCTCCCTTTGAACAAAAAGAAAACCTCTTCCGGGAGAGCCCGATGCCTGAAAGCATCATGATACTTGCGAAACATGCACCATTTATCTTCCTCGACCGTCATTTGAGCGGATCCGCTCATAGCGGTTTTATAATTGTTTGATTCGATGAGGTGACACTTGGATTTGGGAATAAATCTGGCATCTCTAAATTCCCCAACAGTTAAATTGAGTACTGCCCCACAGCGCTGACCCGAACCGATCAAGAGCTCGTACATTAGTATGGCAAGAATATCCCTGTAAGGGGTACTTTCCATTTTGGTTGGGTAGGAACCCAGTGGCGCATCTTCCAAGGCCTTGATGCCTTGACTATAGGCCTGAGAATTTCTAATGTCGGAAAAATCGGCGGGATCAAATATGAGTTTTTTAGTCTTTTCTCTCAAACGCCCTTTTTGAACAATCACAAGCCTTTTAAGGTTGGCGTCCGCATATTTAAAACTGACCTCCCATTCCTGCCTCTGATCGGATGTAATAAGTTGGTTGTCACGTAAATATTCTGTTAAGGTAAATTATCACATCTAATGTATATACAGTTTATTATAAAAGCCAGCAATACATGTGCAATACATATTCACTCGAGTGTAAGATGTCCGGCGTCGGTCTACCCTGGTCACGTGAGTGAAGCTCGTGCATGAAATATACCTCAATGAGCATGCGCAGCCTACATTCATAGTAGACGTCCTGTCCAGTCTGATAGCAGACGACACATTCAATATATTAACATTGATTATATTATTCTTTTTTTCTTTTTCTTTTTTTTTTAAGCACGACAAGAAATTTAAAACAAAAATTTCAAATGCAAAATATATAATAAAAATAACTATTTTTGTCTTTTTAAAATAATAAAATATTGGTTTGTATTTTTAGTATATACAATACAATGCGGAGATTATACCATTCACAATCTGAGTACTATCATTGAATTTGACTATTCTCAAGTTCTCGGGGATTATTCTGCCCCATAATATCACAGAATAACATCACAAATAATATGAATGATCAAAGGATAGACTCACATTCATTGGGATTATTATGCCCACACAAAATACCATGCCTAGAACATGTCACTTGGCATCATTCCACTGTTAAGAACCTTTAGCAAAGAGCTACCGGAAGCCCCCTGTTTGGTCATTGAATTGGCTAACTGTTGGTCTCCAGCGCACCATCGAATAGTTTTAACTTCCTTCAAACGCAGACTTTCCTGTATAGCAGCAATGTCAAACGCGCAAACGTTTATCATCAACAAGCTTTGTACTGTGCACTGCTTTTACAACACCTTTATTGTCAATAACTGCAATGATTTGGATGGTTTTATCTCGTAAATGAAGTATTTCTTCTAAGAGCATTCTATAGTAATACGCGCTTTCTAAGCCTTCTTGGAGACTTAAGGCCTCGGCTGCTATCGTTGACCGTACCACCCTTTTTATTTTGTTTGCGTTCCAGTGGAGGGGGCAGCATCTGTTACTGTCATCCATCAACCACACAACGTGCGCACCTCAGCTTCCGGTTCCATTACTTATATTTGCGTGCGATGCATCTGAATAGACAATCAAATACCAATTTTCACATTTTTCGGATATTTTTGGAAATAAGACTTTTGCGGTCGTTCCTTTTAGTTTATTGATTGTTTTGATAGCTCGCACAAGGTCACTCACTTCACCAGTTTTCAATTTTGTACTCAGATCTATCATATCAAAGGCAACATCTGGCCTGGACCCTTGTACCGCCCAATTTATTCTTCCTACTAGTTGTCTAAGAGTTTTCTGTTCTTTATGCGACAAAGTTTCTGTTTTCTGCGATGCCCGTTGCGGAGACAGCATTCCATTCTCCAAATCTTCCATGTATTCGGACTGGTCCATGACTATACCACCAGCGCTCTGTATAATCTTAAATCCAATGTATTTAAAAATGACCTCCTCTACTTTACCAGCGAGAAATCTGTTCCTCAGTTTATCCATAATCTCCTTGTCAAAATTGGTCACACCAGCATGTAAAAAATCATCTACGTGGCAGCAGATCAAACCATTCAATTTACTATCGTGGTAAACGTAGAACAACGCTTGATCAAGCTTGGGTTGTTGACAGCCAAACTTCAGTAATTCATCACGAACAGATAGGTAAAACTGTCTAGCACCATCTTTTAGACCATAGAGACATTGATTAAGTTTCCAAATAGTACCATGTTCCACATTTGCTTCCGGTGGGGGCGAAATAAACACATCTCGCTCAAGTTTGCGTCCCTGTAGAAATGCAGATTTTATATCTGTTGTTTTAACTGTCCAGGAAAGACTTGCTGCTATGGTGAGAAATATTCTTAAAGCACCTTTTCCTACAGTAGGGCTGTCAATTTGGGATGTATCCTCCTCTTCAAATCCCCGAGCAACTAGTCGACCTTTAATCTCACCACCGCTCTGTGTCAGTACCCATCTAGTTGAGATGGTAGGCTGTCCTCTATCTTCAACTTCTTCATAGGTTTTAAACGTTTTCAGCTTTTCTAGTTCTTTCTGCTTAGCCTTCACACAATCTGGATTCTTCTGGTCAGCTCTTGGCACCATAACAACATTGACATTTTCATTACTTCTCTTCCATATAACTTGGTCTAAATTTATACTCATCTTTTCACCACTTTCTTCAACTCTAACATTATACTTATTTCTATAAGAACCTGTTGCTTTTCCTGCTCTATTTAACACTGTAGCCTGTATCCAATCTGGAGAGTCATCTATCTTGTACTCTATCACATCATCAGGGCGCAAATTTTTATGATTAACACCAATAGCATCATTACCACAGCCACTAGAAAGTCCATCATTTTTGGCTAATGTTTCTGATGGTACACATTGAACATTATCTTGCGGAGCAGATATATCTAAACGAATCTCGTTAATGTCCTGTTTTGTGGTATCAGTTGCACTCTCAATGTTCAAATTGGTGTCTGATTTTATCGCAATGCCACTGTTTTTCTTAATCAGTCTATTAGGAGAAGTGCGAATGAATACACCGCCATGTCTTACAAAAACCACTTTACCGTCTTGAAACACTACACTGCCTGGACCAAGCCAGCGATCTTTGCCTTCCCGTTTATAATACACCTGGTCACCATTTACAAATACTTGTTCCGATTCACGAACTTTGTTTCTGAGAGCGCGTGGTATTCTTTCATCTGCTTCAGTTTCAATGAATGCTCTTCTAGCCGAGTGAAGGGCATTCAAATGTTCTGCAAAACGTTCACTGCTTGTTAGACCATCCAGTGCTGGTATGGAATCAGTCATCAAGTTAGGGAGGTTAGGGCTTGTGCCAAACACTAATTGATGCGAACTAAAGCCATTCCACATTTGCAAACTGTTCCGCGCCATATTCGCCCAGCATAGCAGAGTCTGCTTATTAACATTGTTATGTTGGGCCTCTAGCTTATTGAGCATCATGTCGGTCACTGAATGAACCCTCTCACATAGACCGTTTTGAAAGGGGCTCTGTCCGGCCGTTGTAGAAACTTTACATCCAAACTAGACATTACCTCTCGTACTTCATCAGCCGAAAACTCACCACCATTATCAGTCATAATTCCTCCCTTAACACCAAACACAGCCACCCAACGTCCCATCAGTCCATCTATCACATCACAGGGGCGTTTTCTAGCAATAAATAAAGACACTGTATATCTCGACCATATGTCAATTATATGTAAAATCCATAAACCCCACCAAAGTTTTAGGTCCATAGCAACCTTTTCATTAAATCTAGATGCCATGGGCATCGACACAACTGGTCTTGGGGGCGTCTTGACGTATTGTTTGCACAGATCACATTCCTGATATATAACTTCGAGAACGTCCAGGAAACAGTGACGCCATGATCCTGCATCCTTCAATAAGGCTACTAATTTATTGGTGGGCGGTGGGCAAATTGTCTATGAAGTTTCAACAGTGCTTCTTTTTGACTTTTGTAGTCACTTTCATCAATTCTAATAGCAAAAACACTCTCTACATTAAGTTTATCACATTTGTCAATCGGAACACAATAATGTCCGGACGAGGTCAAATTAAGTATCACTTCCTCACCAAAAATAACTGCCGTGTCATTTTCCAAGTCTAGTTTTACCTGAGCACTTTTCATAGCTTTACGGGATAAGAGCAAAGGAATGTCCGATTCAACGACATCAGTTTTTATAAGTACATCATGTCCAGCTAATGTTGCCTGTATAGTGTACATTGCCAATGATTTCAGGCATGTACCTCCACCAAACTTAAATATCTTACTTCCGTTAGCTTTTACTACTTTCGACTTTTCACCAGTATCAAGGGAATTCACATAATTGTCAAACCATGTCTTGCCACACACCGTACTGGAACAAGCACTCTCTAAAACCACACTGTTCTGAGCTTCAACGCCTAATTTCGCAACATTTTCAGCCTTGTTTCCTGTCCAAAGAACTACATTTTCTTCATTAGTAACGTTTACTCTAGCCAGGTTTTCCCAACTATCTGGGCATTGCGCGATGAGATGTCTAAATGACCCACAGGACTTACAAGTCATAATTTTGCCATTATGGCCGATTGGGTTTGACTGTCTTGTCTGCGAGTACGACCTTCTATAGTTTTTTGGATGTCTTGTTCCTCGTCACCTAGAAAAGTGACCCGGAGGATTACTTCTCGATCGATGCGAGTGATCGTCTCTACACCATGGTTCCCTAAATGGGCCTCTATTATAAGATGACAAGAAAGCTTCTTCATTTCGACTTCCAGTTACACAAGCAGATTCAAGTTTTATGGCTGGATTAAACTGACTTACTTGACCTGGACATGTGTCACCTTTAAATTTCCTCAAAGACTGTTTTGCATCTTCATACAGTTTATCAATCTTGTTGTAATCCATCCCTGTTAAAACCAATAATCGTTCTTCCGGTGTTATGTTGGCTCTTTTGAGTAGACGGAAAGCGAGGATTTCTTGTGGAAGCTGTATATTCTTCTTCTCCATTTTCCTGTACACACAAAGATCCAAACACCAAAATATATACGTCTCTTCGTTTTCTTTCGCTCATACCACTATCTTTTTGGCCGCCATTCCAAATTCAACTTCAAAGTACTTTCTTCTCACTTCACTGTCGCTCAAAGTTTACAAATCTTCATAAAACTTACGCTTCATCTAATACTTATAACATCCGTAGATTCGTTACACGCTCTGCTACCATTTGTTAAGGTAAATTATCACATCTAATGTATATACAGTTTATTATAAAAGCCAGCAATACATGTCGTGCAATACATATTCACTCGAGTGTAAGATGTCCGGCGTCGGTCTACCCTGGTCACGTGAGTGAAGCTCGTGCATGAAATATACTTCAATGAGCATGCGCAGCCTACATTCATAGTAGACGTCCTCTCCAGTCTGATAGCAGACGACACATTCAATATATTAACATATTCAACCCACATTTTCGCAGAAAAACTATATGTCCTCAATGTGGAGGGTGTCAAAATTTTCTCACCCTTGGCTTTCGTAAGTGATTGGATTAGACCAGTTATCAATGCTTGGTTCACCAGCATAATTCAACCAGATATTTTCCACCTGGTTTCTATGTTGTTTTGCATTTTTTAAACTCAAGCCTTTCCTATCCACCCTTTGAAGGTGTTGAAAAAATAATTCGAGGGTTTCCAAGACAGGGCCTGCAGCAAGACCCTTGTTTCTCCGTCCGTGGAGTTTCGGTTTCTCAGATTCGTCATCTTCCTCCTCCTCGTCCTGACCTTGTGCCCTCTCTGTCTCTACGTCTACCTCCTCCTGTGTAAGAGTGCGAGGTCTACTTTGCCTTCTGGTCATCCTGAAGTATTCAGGATCGGTGGTCGACATGTGGTGGGTTCTAATTAGATGGTGGCCCAATTCGGTGACGAATTTACCACATGTCGGGCACTCCTTTTTATCGGTTTTGGCGGTCACGCCCTGGCTGCTTAAAACAGCAGCATCTCTATCAGACAAATTATGGACTCCAGTAAAATGACGTTTTAACTGGATTATTATTGCACCACACAGTGGGCAGATTTTAGGTGCCCGGGGCTTGTTTTCTACTTTCTTGGCTGCGGAGAGGTTTCCACCTTCAGAACTTTCAACATTTTCAACAGAAGTGATATTTTCTTCAGAAGACATATTCTGAGAATCAATGCCGCTGTCGGTCATGACTACCGGAAGAGAAAAGAGACAAAAAATCCAAGAGGCTAAACCTAAGCCTAAAAGCAATAAAAAACCAAATATCATAAACAGTATGAATAAAAAACCAACAGTATGAATAAAAAACCAAATATCATAAACAATATGAAAAAAACAACTCAATTTTTATATATATAATATGTTATATGTAAGGGAGTGTGTAGTATTATTCTAAAATTGTAAATTCGTAAAGAAGTGAATGCAGAGCACGAAGGACGTTAGAGCCTTGAAGGTTCAACTGCAAGTGAGGATAATGTGAGTTGCTGTCCTTTATATAGGCTTGAGAGTGCTGTGTGACCTACTTTCACTTATTGAATTTTTGGTAGGTAAAAGAGACAATTAAAAAATCGAAAAGTTATGTGGACTTAAGTAAAAAAATGTGCTGAATAAGATGGTAAGGCCCAAAAAATTCTTCACCCCGGACTAGGGCATGCCAAAAAAAAACAAAAGAATTACTTGGAACGAATAACGGGAAGTAACTCATGCAGAAATTTGAAAATAAAAATTTAAAGGGTCAGAAAATCAAAAAAAAAAATTTCTATTGATGAAATCCCTGATGTCCCTTTTATCCGGAAAAGTTGAAAAAACCTTAAAAAAAGCTCAATTTCAGCCCAATTTTTTAAAAACATCAAGTAATGTCGCAAAAACCTGCCCTACATTTATAACCTTTTAAATTTAAAGAGTAAATGTGTAAAAAACCTGCCCTACTGTTATAACACTGACCCACTTAACTAAAGCACATTGACCTTTGATGTCTCAAAAACCTGCCCCGTCATTCACAACCCATCTTCAAAGAGTAATGTCGCAAAAACC
>NW_008709122.1:65600-68379 GCF_000327385.1 Lottia gigantea
TTTGCAACTTTTTCACTCTTTTTTCAGCAAAATTTTTTAAAAGCCATTTTTATGTCTCAAAAACTTTTGCCCTATTGTTAGAACCACTGTCAATAATACCTGCCCTATTGTTAGAACTATGACCTAGATTTAATGATCGTGGCACAGAGTGGGACTTTGCAAATGTTGCAAAATGCAAAAGACCCTAAAAAAATCAACCTTCGACGATAATTAGATCAAGCGCAAGAACAGTGTAAAGTTGATAAATGTTCATTTTTTAGAAGATTCTAATACCGGAAGTGGACGTCAGACCTCACAAATGAAAGTATCAGCAGATAGCCAAGGTCAATACCCTTTGATCCTGTAAAGGAGAAGGTCTAAAAAGGTCAAGATCAAGAGATAAACGCCATTAAAATTTCAAATTGCTAACTATAAAACCGGAACTTGGCATAGGACAGCAAATATAAAAGTATAAATAGATAGCCAATGCCAATGACGTTTGATCCAACAAAGGTCAAGGTCAACAAAGGTCAAAAATTGAAAATTTTGAATTTCCAAAACCTGTTCCTTTTTTTGAACTATGAAGCAAAAACAATTGAAATTCTAAGACAAAGTTGCTCAAAATTTGAGGTAATTGTGTGCAAAGTTCCATTTTGAATAAATCTATACTTTGCGAGTTATGCCCCTGGCCAAAAATGTCAATAATGAGAAATTTAACCCGGAAGGGCCACGCCCACCTCAATTTTTTTTGAATAGGTTAATTAATATTCAAAATGTTACGTTATATTCCAAATGTCCAAAAGTTCCTACATAATAGAGGTCAAAAGATATAGGTCAACAAAAGTCAACAAAGGTCAAAATCGAAAAATGAAAATATCCAAATGTTAAAACCCGTTCCTTTTTTGAAACTATAAAGCTGAAACAACTGAGCTGTTAACACAAACTGGCCAAAAGGATGAGGTAATTGTGTGCAAAGTCTCTTATTGAACAAACGCATCCTATGCGAGTTATGCCCCAGCCCCAAAATGTAAACAATTAGTAATTCAACCCGGATGTGCCACACCCACATATGTTTTTTTGTCATAGGTGAATTCATATTTAAAGTGTCTAGTTGTATTCCAAATATCAAGGTTCTACATCTAATAGATCATAAGATATACATACACCAAGCTCAAAAAGACGCAAATATTGTAAAAAAAAAACAAATTTGAAAAAATCACGAATTTCAATTTTGCTTTAAAAAAGCAATTGTTATATATCTATGTAAAGTACACGAGAAGCACATTAGGAAACCGAAAAAATTAACCCTCTAGGTTAAGTAGGTCACGTGCTAGAGCAGTCCAAAATTGCGAATTTGGCTTTTTACGGATAGCTATAAAACCGGAAGTACATGTCGGAGGTCAAAGGTCATAGTATCAAATGATAGCCAAGGTCAATGACCTTTGACCCTATGAAGGTCAAGGTCATCAAAGGTCAAGGTCACATGGTGTGATAGTTTCAACCCGAAATTGCAAAAAAGCAAAAGCGAAATTCAAATTCGGCTCCCAATGTTTTTTGCGCAATCGATTGCAGAATACATTCACATCAAATTTGAGCATATCAACTTTTACCCAGAGGCCCCATTTTGAGTTTTACAAAAGTGTGTTTTTTCAATATGGCGGCCAAAGTATCACTTCCGGTCTGGATTTTATTTTAAAATCGGCCATAAAATTTTATTTGCCAAAGATCAGCCAAATTTTGTTGACCTACATAAATTACACCGGAATTTATTCAACCGGAAGTAGATTTGAAGTTCAGTCGCTTTCCTGTTGAAAATCGGAAATGACGTACAAAATTTGACTGTATCATATTATTAACATTAGTGAAGTCTCTTTGCATTTAAAATTTCAGATCAATCGATGCAAAAGCAAAAAAGTTGCAAAAAAATCGAAAAATTTTATCGAAAAAAGTGAGCGACGAATTTTCGAATTTCGTAATTTTTCAAGTGCTATCAAGTCAGAAATTACAGGTAGATTGTAAAAATGAAAACCCGAAGAAAATCGATGCAAAAATGCGCCTTCTAGCGCCGATTTTCGACTTTTTGCACATGTTGAACCGTGGCACTTCCGGTTTTGCAAAAATGTCCCAATTTATATTTATGCACATCGTCACCTATATAATTCTAAGTCTATGAAATTTGAAACGTTGCTACAACTACTGCAGTCTAAGCTCGGGAAGGTGTGGACGAAACGAAAAAAAAAAAAAAAAAAAAAAAAAAAAAAAAAAAAAGGAATGGACATTTCGATAACAAACTGGGACAAAAAACAAATCAATTTATATATATATATAATATGTTATATGTAAGGGAGTGTGTAGTATTATTCTAAAATTGTAAATTCGTAAAGAAGTGAATGCAGAGCACGAAGGACGTTAGAGCCTTGAAGGTTCAACTGCAAGTGAGGATAATGTAGGTAGGTAGGTAGGTAGGTAGGTAGATGACAAGTTAACGTTCGCTTCCAGCGGATGCTGATATCGCAAACTAGGTAGTTGTTGGTAGCCAAAACATTCTGTATGGTGAGTGGTATGCCGTTGGTTTCCAGGTACTCTAGTAGTGGCTTACGAGCGGGTTTCAGTTCAGTGCATTGAATGAGGACATGCGACCTTGTGGCAACGTGGCCGCAGCGACATTTAATGGTGTTGAACTGATGGTCTCGTAGTACGTTGTTGGTCCGGAGTCTGGTTGCCACTTTGCAGATGGCTACACATGGATGGTTTGGTTTGGTTTGGTTTGGTATCTTCGGATCAATCTGGTATCTTGCGT
>NW_008709123.1:0-1924 GCF_000327385.1 Lottia gigantea
TCCATTTTGCTGAGCAGTACAAGAAAACCATCAGAGTAACTTCTAATTTGCTTGAAAAAAACTGACGAAGGAGAGTACCCTTTCAATATGGAAAATAATTTTCACCAAATCCTATTACAGATACTGAATACTCCAAACTAAACTGTGACATGCACATGAATGAATTGCACTGTATCAATTGTGTCACAAGCGCTTATCTTAAAACTATTTCTGATATGATTTAAGTAAGTTCTAGAACAGTATATTCGACAGATTCGATTCTATAATGAACCTGGCTTTCGTTGCTCAAGTTGTACTAGTGTTGCTAGTATGTGAACAGCGAGTGGATTCTTCATATAAAAGAGGATTTGGAATGTATTATAATTATTATGAGTGTGGAGATACCTACGCATTAAATAATACATATTGGTGGTATGTTAACCTTTAATATTATGATGTTTACCTCCAAACTCTCCCACCATAGAATTTTAAAACTGAATTTAGCATTCGCACAACTGAAAGCTAGTAAGAATTCTTATCTCTGACAAGCCATTTTTGTAGATCGAATGTGATCGCCTTCAACTTCATTTCCCGTCATAAGGATATCCAGATAAAATATTTACACATCAATTAGGCATTTTGTTCCAGGTACAATTGGCATTATAATTTTACTAAAGATGTAACATATCACTGTCCACGACGTACCAGAGGTGAATATCTTCCTATGATAGCTAATGAAGCCGACACATTGGATGCTGAAATACCACCAGAGAGTAAATACGTCCTTGGTTTCAATGAACCCAACGAAGCGGATCACATGTCTCCTGAATGGTGTGCTGAACTCTGGCCTCGTGTTGAGAAAATAGCAGGGGGTAGAATATTGGTCAGCCCAGCTCTAGCCGCTTGTGACATTTACCCTGATATGTGTATAGATTGGTACGAGCGATTCTTCAAAGCTTGCTCGGGTTGTCGAGTTGACAAAATAGCGGTTCATGGTTACCATTGTGTACCTTATGAATTAATCCAATCGTTAGGGAAAATATCATCCCATTTTAATCGACCAATTTGGTTAACAGAATTCGCTTGCCATGGTAACGTTTCCAGTCAAGATCAGATTAATTTTATGAATATTGCTCTTCCTCTTCTAGAACAAGCTTCTTTTGTAGAAAGATACGCTTGGTTTAGTCAACGAAGTAAAGAGGTTTCCACGTTTATGCCTAATTTTAGCAATAACCTACTGAAATTAGATAGTCCTACCCTCACATCTGTTGGAACATTCTATAATAATTATTGATGCTATGTAGAAAGCTTATGATAATGATGTCAAGAAATTGTTCATAACCTCATAATGTTGAATGGTATGATGAACAACCTATAAATAAAATGTATTCTATTTGATGAATTATGAAGCTTAAGGCCGAATGAGTCAGTTGACCTCTAATCCTAGATTTAACACCAACATATTCTTGCCGCAATGCTTTGGATCACTTTGATTCATTTTAACATCGTATTAAAGTGATTTATGTCGAATATGTTCAGTGTTCTAAATTGGCCAAATTGAATCCAACTGTAGGTAGGGTTAACAGAGGTGATCTTAATTTTGTACCATGTAGGTAAATACTATTTTCACCATTCTGATTTCCCGATCGAAATATGTGGTTCCAGTAACTCATAAAATAAACTTACCAGATTTTGAATAAAATTCCGTGTAATACAAATAGTTTTTGCAAAAATGAAAAATATTTGCCTTCATTGTATCTTATATAGCATAACAATTCCAATTATTGAGAATTGCAAAATAAGCTGGCTATTTGTCTTCATCACTAGACGGGTTACTTACCTTGACAGTATCTTCGCCAATTACAAACAGTCCTTGATACGATTTGAAATTGTGTTTATTTTACTCCTTCAAGTAATCAAAAACCTACAATGAAAGTTTATACTA
>NW_008709123.1:8647-10111 GCF_000327385.1 Lottia gigantea
CACGTGCTAGAGCAGTCCAAAGTTGCGAATTTGGATGTTTTTGGACAGCTATAAAAGCGAAAGTAGACGTCAGAGGTCAAATATGAAAGCATAAACTAATAGACAACGTCAATGACCTTTGACCCAATAAAGGTCAAGGTCATCAAAGGTCAAGGTCAAAAATTGAAAATTTTGAATTTCCAAAACCTGTTCCTTTTTTTGAACTAAGAAGCGGAAACAACCGAACTTCTAAGACAAAGTGGCTCAATTCATGAGATAATTGTATGCAAAATTCCATTTTGAACAAACGTATACTTTGCGAGTTATGCTCCTGGCCAAAAATATGAATAATGAGTAATATTACCCGGATGTGCCACGCCCACCTTAATTTTTTTGAATAGGGTAATTGATATTCCAAATGTTATGTTGTGTTTCAAATTTCAAGCTTCTACATTATTCAAGTCAAAAGATATAGGTCAACAAATGTCAACAAAGGTCAAAATCGAAAAATGAAAATATCCAAATGTTAAAACCCGTTCCTTTTTTGGAACTATACAGCTGAAACAACTGAGCTGTTAACACAAACTGGCCAAAAGGATGAGGTAATTGTGTGCAAAGTCCCTTTTTCAAAAAACGTATCCTATGCGAGTTATGCCCCAGCCCCAAAATGTAAACAATTAGTAATTCAACCCGGATGTGCCACGCCCGCCCCAATTTTTTTGCCATAGGTGAATTCATATTGTAAGTGTCTAGTTGTATTCGAAATATCAAGGTTCTCCATAAAATAGGTCATAAGATATACATACACCAAGATCAAAAAGACACAAATATGGTAAAACAATACTCAAATTTGAAAAAATCACGAATTTCAATTTTGCTTTAAAAAAGCAATTGTTCTATATCTATGTAAAGTGCATGAGAAGAACATTAGGAAACCAAAAATATTAACCCTCTAGGTTAATTAGGTCACGTGTTAGAGCAGTCCAAAGTTGCGAATTTGGCTTTTTACGGATAGCTATAAAACCGGAAGTACATGTCTGGGGTCAAAGGTCAAAGTATCAAATGATAGTCAAGGTCAATGACCTTTGACCCTAAAAAGGTCAAGGTCATCAAAGGTCAAGGTCACGAGATACAAGCCTTCAAAAAGTGAAAAAATTCGACCGGAAGTTGCAAAAAAGCAAAAGTCAAATTCAAAAATCCATTTCCAACATTTTTGTCGCCATCGACTAAAGTATACACCAACATAAAAATTTGACCAATCCCATTCTCCCCCGAAGCCCCATTTTGAGTTTTATGAAAAAGTATCAAATCAAGATGGCGGCCGAAGTATTTTTTTCGGACTAAATTTTATTTTAAAATCGGCCATAGAATTAAGATTAATAACGATATACATAATTTCGTTGAAATATTTCAATCACACCGGAAGTTATTCAACCGGAAGTGAAAATCGATTTTCCACTTTAACCGGAAGTGACGCAAACATTT
>NW_008709124.1:0-2292 GCF_000327385.1 Lottia gigantea
AATTTTGAATATTAGACTACAAAACTTTGATGAAACATATAATATCATTTCACCCGACCAATTTGGATTTAGAAAAGGGTTATCAACCACAGATGCAATAGTTGCCCTACAATCCTATAGTTAATCGTACTTTAAAGTCCAAAGATTATACTGTTGCTTTGTAGACTATAAGACCGCTTTTGATTCCATTAACCAAAGTTGTCTATGGTATAAATTGATCAAAGAAGGAATTGATGGAAAAATTTTAAGACTTATTAGATCATTATATGAGAAAGTGAAAATTCTTTAATTGTTGCATTGGTCTTTTCCAGGGAGAAATATTATCTCCCATCCTTTTTTCACTTTACGTAAACGATATAGAATCAAACTTTATCTCCGACAATTGCCCCGCAATTTCATTGTTGTCTTTAAATCTTTTCTTATTAATGTATGCAGATGATAAGGTATTAATCTCAGAAAAACCTAAAGGAATATATCTGAGAAAGGTAGAAAGGCTATATATTCAATTCAAAAAGTGTGTAAAGATAATTATTTTAATGTAGAAACCAAACTTTTCGTTTTTAATACCTATGTAAAAAGTATTTTAAGCTATCTTCCTTGAGTGGCATTTAGTAATTGATGATATTAACACGAACACAATTATATGGATAACAATTACTTTAATAAATAACTTGCGACGTTTCGACGATGATTCTTTCGTCTTTATCAAGCAATGATGATTTTAAGCTATGGCTCTGAAATTTGGGGTTTTCATAAAGCACAAGATATAGAAAAAATTCACTCCTCATTTTGTAAAAAAATTCTAAACGTTCGTCAAACCACAAACAATGATATGATCTATTTTGAACTCGGTAGATACCCAATGCATATATTACGTAAAATTCAAATTTTTAAATATTTTTTCAAACTAAGAGCCACAGACAATATAATACTTTCATCTTGTATCAAAAACATGATAAATGATAATGATATTTGGATAATTAATGTTAAAAATGAATTATATAATATTTGTCTGGGTTATATATTGGAATGAAGCTGTTGTGATAAATCTACATTTTTAACTACAAAACAACGTTTGTAAGATAATTTCAAACAAGATTGTTACCAGAATATTTGTTGCTCACCAAAAGAGCTTTTATATCAACATCTTATTTTAAATTTTAATCTCCAGTATTATTTAACTAAACCTATTAATCCCAGATATATTAAATACATTTCAAAATTACGTTTATCTTCACATAATTTAAATATTGAAATTGGTCGTTTTAAGAATATCGAAAGATGTAGAAGAATATGTACACCACGAAATCTATCGGAATTGAAAACGAATATCACCATATACTAATTTGTCCATACTTCACGGACTATAGAGTTTTATATATCAACAAATATTACTATATATATATCCTTCTTTTTACAAATTAGTACAATTGCTGTCTGTAAATAATGTTAATGAATTGTCAAAACTTGCTTTATTCTTATATTTATGTAATAAACGAAGAAATGAGATATTTAAACTAAGCGATTAATACAATAAACTAATTTGTTCTCTCTCTCTCTCTCTATCATAAATATGTGTAAATATTTGTATATTGTATATTATTTGTATGTTTGTAAATATTATGTATATGTTCTATTCTGATGAGCCTTTAGGCTCAAAGAAAATAAAGAATTTGAATTTGAATGTCTTCTTTGAGTTGTTAATGTATTAAACATCTTTACAATATTTATTAATAAAAATATCTTGGCCTAACCTCATGCATCACTGACTACATAAACACTTTCAAATATAACCCCTCACCCGAAAATGTGACCATTGATAGAAGGTCGAAGTTATACCGAAATACAGGTCAATGTCCTGGTTTAGTTGACACCTTCTCTCCGCATTTTACTTCAACAGTCACTGTGTACCAGCGTATAAAACCCCGGATACGCTCTAAAGGAGTTTTTCAGAAGGTAAAGATTTTAAGTTCGTGAGGTACATATTTTAATGCACAATATTTAAGAAATATTTTTTCTTAGGTGTATTTAAATTTTTATATGACGCATAAAAGACATATGTACGGAGCACCTAAGGCGCAATTTTCAACACTTTTTAAAATTACTCCGTTTTAACGAATTAGTTATTTCGTTAAAACTTACACGAGTGAATACAACCATTCAGAGCCAATCACAGAACGTCTGTAAAAAATATTATATTTACAGTCTTTCTGTCGGAGACTCTGAAAATGTTAGCTTGCCTACAAGACAAATTCGTCATTTTTTATTTAAGTCGCAAGGGCAATAACTCCA
>NW_008709125.1:0-1494 GCF_000327385.1 Lottia gigantea
AGATAAAACAGCTTCATTCCTGTGAACATACAACTTTTTGGCTGTAGAGTCAACAAAGTGAGTAAACGTTTCGAAATAAATGGTAAGAAGGTAGGTAGGTAGAACAACACTTGACTTTTTTCAGCTACATCAACAAAACCACTTTGACAGAAATGATTTGGAAGGATTTTGGAAGGTTGGGACCAGAGGGTTCAGTAGCGAGATACAACTGCTTTTGAACTCGCTGGTACCTAGTCTTCAGAATCCAAAAACAACAAACAAAGTGTTACCATGAGAAGAAGACTTTTCGAAATAAATGGTAAGAAGGTAGGTAGGTAGAACAAAACTTGAATTTTTCAGCTACAGCAACAATACCACTTCGACAGAAGAAGATTTTGAAGGATTTTGGAAGGTTGGGACCAGAGGGTTCAGTAGCGAGATACAACTGCTTCTGAACTCTCTTGTACCTGGTCTTCAGAATCCAAAAACAACAAACAAAGTGTTACCATGAGAAAAAGACTTTTCGAAATAAATGGTAAGAAGGTAGGTAGGTAGAACAACACTTGACTTTTTTCAGCTACATCAACAATACCACTTCGACAGAAGAAGATTTGGAAGGATTTTGGAAGGTTGGGACCAGAGGGTTCAGTAGCGAGATACAACTGCTTCTGAACTCTCTTGTACCTGGTCTTCAGAATCCAAAAACAACAAACAAGTGTTACCATGAGAAGAAGACTTTTCGACATAAATGGTAAGAAGGTAGGTAGGTAGAACAAAACTTGAATTTTTCAGCTACAGCAACAATACCACTTTGACAGAAGAAGATTTTGAAGGATTTTGGAAGGTTGGGACCAGAGGGTTCAGTAGCGAGATACAACTGCTTCTGAACTCTCTTGTACCTGGTCTTCAAAATCCAAAAACAACAAACAAAGTGTTACCATGAGAAGAAGACTTTTCGAAATAAATGGTAAGAAGGTAGGTAGGTAGAACAACACTTGACTTTTTTCAGCTACATCAACAATACCACTTCGACAGAAGAAGATTTGGAAGGATTTTGGAAGGTTGGGACCAGGGGGTTCAGTAGCGAGATACAACTGCTTCTGAACTCTCTTGTACCTGGTCTTCAGAATCCAAAAACAACAAACAAAGTGTTACCATGAGAAGAAGACTTTTCGAAATAAATGGTAAGAAGGTAGGTAGGTAGGTAGGTAGGTAGGTAGGAAAGTAGGAAGTTTTCAAGCATTTGGGGAAGAACAAGGTGGGTTGAAAAAAGTGAAATAGATCCACTTTTTTTCAATCCACTTTGTACTTTTTTGGATGCAAGAACAACACTTGACTTTTTCAGCTACATCAACAAGACCACTTTTACAGAAGAAGATTAGGAAGGATTTTGGAAGATTGGGTCCGTAGGGGTTAATAGCGAGATACAACTGCTATTAATCCTTATGCACTCATTCTTCAAAATCTAAAAACAACAAACAAAGTGTTACCATGAGAAGAAGACTTTTCGAAATA
>NW_008709125.1:5667-7611 GCF_000327385.1 Lottia gigantea
CAGAAGACTATTATTTTTCGACGGGAACTTTTTGATTATGATATCCACAGTATGTACCCTGTTCGTACTAAAAATTTCTTTTAATACAATTTTGTCGGAGCGGCTTTTGATTTATAACGAAAACTTTCACTGTGAGAATAGGGCCTATATGTGCAGAAATATTTGCATCTGTTATTCGTGAAAGTCCTGATATCTCTGCTCCAAAAACACCTAATCGTAATCAAAATTTGCAGACGATACCACTATTTTGAAACATTGAATCACTTAACAATACCCCTATGTATTTTAGAAGAGTTGAAAATTGCGAGTGGATTGAAAGCTAATTATGACAAATGTGAGATTTCCCCACTCGGTGCCCTGAGAAAAAGAGGAATACATTATGATATACCAAACAACATTAGAATAACACAGGAGAGCATACCTGTTCTAGGTATCAAAATTCCATTAAATAACCAGCTTAATTCTATATGGCAACTCAACTTGAAAGTATTAAGAATATATTAGCTCTTTGGAAGGGAAAATAAAAAACATTGAATGGAAAAATCCTCATCTTAAAATCATTAGCACTACCAAAAATACTATATCAAATATCCATATTACCAAACCCACCAATTACAATGTTAAAACAAGTAGATCAATCATTCTTTGACTTTATTTGGGACAATAAACCGCATAAAATTAAAAAAGAACAGATGTGCTCCCCTATACCACTAGGTGACCTTAATGCCCCTAGATTTACTTTTTTCCAATCAAATAAAATTTCATGGATAAAAAGATTATTAAGCAAAAACTATCCACAGTTGTGGAAACTATCGATAAAAAATCAACTGAATATAGCATCTGCCATTGACTTAAATATATTTCAGCTCAATTTAAATTCCAAAGACATTAACATCACTTAATCTAAAAGACAATTTTATATCAGACATTTTACAGTACATAAAGACAGCATCATATGGTATAACTCACTTATTAAGATAAAAAAACCAACTAGTTTTTTTCAAATCATGGTTTGAAAATGATATAACCTTCGTCTCAAATTTAGGCTGTTTTTTAAACTTCAATGATTTTTCAAATAAGTACAACATTAAAACCAATTTTATTACATACTATGGACTAATAAACAGTATCAAGAAATATTTTCTAAATGCAACGATTCAATGTGATAATGTTAACAAGCTGCTAACATCTGATAATATATGTAAATATTCATACAACTTATTACATGAACATAAAAATATAGATCTGTCTATGAGTAAATGGCCTCAAAACATGTCGAGTAAACATCTCAAGCCTTTGACGTATATTAGAAAACTGACTAATGATCCGAAACTACGCAATTTTCAATATAAACTGCTTCACAAGTTAATTCCAACAAGAAAGTATCTCTTCAAATAGGTTACTCTGATTACCCTATATGTACTCGAAGCCAGGACACTGAAGGTACTATTATCACTATCTCTATCAATAGAACCATTTTGGACTGAATTAATATGAAAATTAAAAGGAATATCAAATAATATTAGGATAAACTTTGATAATATCATTTTTAACAACATTAAAATTGTTTTAAGCATGAATTTATTGAATTTTTAATATTAGCTGCGAAATTCTTTATCCATACTATGAATATTGAAAACCGACTGTGTAACCTCTCACACTATACAATATAGAGAAACTATTGAAAGACTAATCGCTTTTGATAATATCACAAAACACAATGAGAAATAGTTAACCTTGCAGTATCTTACCTAACCTTTCACCCTATACCATTCACAGTCGTCACTACCTGTGGCTCATTTCTGAACGACTCACCTATTGGGCACTTCTTAGGGCTGGGATGTGGAAGACCTAAATAATCTAGAGCTGGACAGTGGTGTACCTCAGACCAGCTGGTAGTCGCTGGACCGTGGCGAGTTGAATGAGCTGGGATGGGGATGACCC
>NW_008709125.1:7933-9314 GCF_000327385.1 Lottia gigantea
AAGGGACAGTCCGCTTTTTTTGTAGGTCAAATTTGTGAAATCTATAAACCGAAATCTTCAGTTATGTAGGTCAAATTGTTAAAATCAGCAAGGGCAATAACTCAGGTTATTCTTAAGGTTTCAACTAATAATATCGAGCCATCAGGAACACTTATAGCATCAATTTACACCATTCCAATTTTCAATTAGACGTCTGTGATTCCATTCCATTCCATTAAAAATCAACGTTTTATGACGTCACTAATTTCAAAGTCCTTATGTGATAAAGCATATTTTACGATTAGTGACGTCATCAAACACTAATTTTTAGTAAAATTGCAGGAAACACAGATGGCTGATTGAAAATTGAAATGTGGTAAAATTGATGCTATCAGTGTCCCTGTCTTTCTATAATTTTATATTAATCACCCTGGCATATAAGGGCATCACTTTGATATTTAGGTGAATCACTCTAGCATTAAAAAAAAGGAAGATCACTTTGATGTTTAGTGGCATTTCTTTAGCATTTAGGGGGCATTGCTCTGATGTAAAGGGGCATCACTTTGGCATATAAAAGGGGTATCACTCTGATTTATAGGAGCATCACCCGTGTATAGGGAGCATCACCCATGTATAGGGGGCATCACTCGTGTAATTGGGGGCATCAACCTATTGTATAGAGGTCATCACTCTGGTGTTGAGAGGTCTTCACTCTAGTATTTAGGGGGCATCGCTCTGATGTTCAGGAGGCATCACTGTGATGTATAGGGGCATTCCTCTAGCATTTGGGGGCATCACTCTGGTGTTCAGGAAGCATCACTCTGATTGCATCACACTGATTTTTAGAGGGCATCACACTGATATTTAGAGGGCATCACTCTGATGGCATCATTCTGATGACATCACACTGATATTTAGAGGTCATCACTCTGATATGTTTGGGCATCACTCTGATGACATCACTCTGAAATTTAGGAGACATCACTCTGATATTTAGGTGCATCACTTTGATTGTTTCACTCTAATATTTAGGGGGCACCACTGTGATATTTTTAAGGGGAATCACTCTGATATTTAGTGGCATCACTCTGATATTTAAGAGGCATCACTCTGATATTTAGGTACATCACTTTCATTGTTTCACTCTGATATTTAGGGCGCATCACTCTGATATTTTGGGGCATCACTCTGATGGCATCACACTGATATTTAGAGGGCATAACTCTGATGGAATCATTCTGATGGCATCACTCTGATATTTAGAGCTCATCACTCTGATATGTTGGGGCATCACTCTGATGGCATCACTCTGATATTTAGGGGACACCACTCTGATATTTAGGTGCATCACATTGATTGTTTCACTCTAATATTTAGGGGGCATCACTGTGATATTTTGAGG
>NW_008709125.1:10488-12137 GCF_000327385.1 Lottia gigantea
TGTCCACAGCTCATCTCATTGGTTTACATATTAAAGAAGTCTGGCTACATGCATAATACTAAGACACGTGCCTACAAGTGATAGATGATATTCAATCACTACTTGATAATCTTCCTCTGATTATCTTAAATAGGTAATCTCCCTTCTTAAGACACGTTTAATGATAAGTAATCATGATTGAGAGTAAACCAGGTTCTCTATATACACTTGAGGCAGACGTGGATAACAGAGAAAAAAGAAATAAAAACGCAGTCGTATTGCATTAAATACGTTTGCACCAAGTTCCAGAAACCGAATTGTACCACTGCATGAGCATAGATCCTAGACCGGATTAGTTGGAAAGTCCAATTCTCTGTACTGATATTAACCCTTCAGACCCAATCAAGGCTAACTGCATACACTTGCATAGGCCCGATTCGACTCCGATCGAACTGACTCATAGCCAAACACACAGGGCTTGCAGCCATGGCATTTTAGACTCATATGCAATACATACGTCTGCATGAAGTCCCCACAAACCGAAATGCCAATCTTAAGTTTGCAACCAATGACATTTGAGGGGGGGGGGGGATTAACTTACAGAAATTTAAGCAAAGCATTACTTTGTCATGATAACATCAATAGGAATCTTAATTTTATGTTCACTATTTCAACAATCAAATTCTTTATTTCACAATATTTCTTTAAATCAGTCTTTATTACCTTAGACATTTCTGTCTATCAATAACTCTTTTCAAATGCACACCGTCGGCCTGAAAGATTAACGAAATGCATTTCCGTTAATCAAATTACTAAGAATCCTTTATAAGGCCGTTTGCAACGCTCATCGTCATCATATCATCGATGATTTCCCAGCGTACGGAACTAGGGTAATATTTTCTTCTAGTCTTGGCTTTCGTCTCACTCTCTATACTTTGAATACAATTAAATATTGTTTAAACTGGAAGCATTCTATCTGACACAATTGCATAATTGGTCGCGCCAGCCTTGTTAATTAAGCCAGAGGATTTCCAATAGTAATACTCAATTAGGCGACTTCAAGCCTGGGGCTGGATTAGCTGGAATATACACTTCAATGCCAATTCTGTGTATTACTATTAACACGTGTCATAGTGTAGCTGCCTTCATATACCCCTGTCTTTACTTTGTAAATTATTAACTTCACTGTGTGTTACTTGGAAACAACGGAATACATTATTGAGGTATTATTATTTTACTTTCTTGGCTTTCGTTCCTCTGTGTTCATCTCTCTTGGCACATCGTTCCTAGCAGTTTCATTCAGTTTGCATCTTTCTTGGCAACTGCATTCATCTTTCATCGTATTTCTCTTAGCAGTATTCGCTTTCTTTGCAATGGCATATGTTCTCATTAAAAACCCTGGTACCAAACAGTGCAAATTGTGCCCACACCCGACGTTCCTAGTCGAATTGACTAAGCACTTAGTTGGCGTGCATGGCAAGGACTTAGCAGAGGCCAAGGAGTTGAACAAGCAGGATCTTCACTGGCAAGGACGTAGAAAAAATTCTACATATGTACGGCCATGAGGTTGTGATGGACCAACCCTGGCCACGCCAAGCAGTCCCCCTCAGTGCAGTGTCCCGATCCGCCCCATTACACATGCCTGAAATGCTACCCTCGGCTCATTCTGC
>NW_008709125.1:12765-14449 GCF_000327385.1 Lottia gigantea
CCATCACATCTAATGTCTGGTTAGATTTGTTTAAGAAAGGCCCACTACCAAACCGAGGAAATGGAGTTTTCGCTATGCAGAGGCACACGAAAGGTCAGGTGGTCATTGATAATGGCGGACATTATCTTTCCGGCAAAATATTATGCAGGCTCTGATGGAGGCGTGGGCTACATGATTAAGTTTCGGTTTGGTGACAAGTGGCACGACAGAGATGCTTCCACGGACGACGGCCACATGGGGCGGCTGATTAACCACAGCGCCTGTTGCCCCAACGTCAAAGGTAATCCCATTGATATCTTTGGGGATGGCAAACCGGTCATAGTCTACACAGCGACCAAGGTAATTTTTCCAGGAGATGAAATTCTACTTGACTACAATGATAGTCAATCATCTGCCGAGTTCCTGAAGAAATGTCCCGTTTGTCAAGGAGATCCGCTCCGAAATAATGCACTGGTTGCTGAGCCGGATAATCAACCACCCAAGAAGCTTAGGAAACAGGTCATTTAGATTGTCAACATTCATCTTCTGGCCTCTATTCTTTATCTTCTGGCACAGGCTTCAGCCTCAATTCTTCTACGTGCCCTTTCTCCCCTTAGCAGTTTTCATCATTCTGATGACCGAAGAGACCCAGTGGTGAATACTGGGCGGGAAGTGCTGGAAAGTCTCCCACCTTGTCTGACGACTGGTAAATAATAACATGGGCCCCATAAGAGCTGCTGGGCTGGACGACCGTAGGCTAATCCTAACCTTATCATTCGGATTTTGGACGATCCAGCATTCACTAAAATGAATTAATAGTGATTAGGCTGTAGGGACCACCTCACCTTGTCTGACGACCGAAGAGACCCAGTGGTGAATACTGGGCGGGAAGTGCTGGAAGGTCTCTCACCTTGTCTGACGACTGGTAAATTATAACATGGGCCCCATAAGAGCTGCTGGGCTGGACGACCGTAGGGTAATCCTAACCTTATCATTCGGATTTTGGACGATCCAGCAGCTGTGAGTAGGTAAAATGAATTAATAGTGATTAGGCTTTAGGGACCACCTCACCTTGTCTGACGACCGAAGAGACCCAGTGGTGAATACTGGGCGGGAAGTGCTGGAAGGTCTCCCACCTTGTCTGACGACTGGGGAATCTCAGTGGTAAATAATAACTTGGGCCCCATAAGAGCTGCTGGGCTGGACGACCGTAGGGTAATCCTAACCTTATCATTCGGATTTTGGGCGGGAAGTGCTGGAAGATCTCCCACCTTGTCTGACGACTGGTGAATCTGAGTGGTAAATAATATGGGAGGAGATATAGGTCCACCTTCCCGTGGTTCCTCCCGTAAGTACTGCTTTCAATACGAAGCAGTGCGACCAAGAGGCCTATCTATTAACAAATTACACTTTCCGTAAAGCATTTTGCCTGAGGTACACCATAGTTCACCTAAAATATCTTTCCAAGGCATTTAATAATTGATCAATATATGATATATTACGGACAATTACTACATTTATTGACTGCGACGTTTCAATGAGTGTTCTCTCACCGTTATCAAGCAAATAATACAATCATAAACCTTATATATAGAGAGCTAGTAACAACAACTAATAACGGATTGAAAGGGACTATCGACCGGTGGGTTCGTTTTGTCGTATTGCCCAACTTGCCGCATCGTCCCCAACTGCACAAAAACGACTT
>NW_008709125.1:18626-19656 GCF_000327385.1 Lottia gigantea
CAAATTAAAAACATGGACAACGAATGTGAGTACATTGTTATTCAACTTTGGCCTAGGCTATGCATGGATATCACAGACAGTAGGCAATACCCAGATATTTATAGCACTTTTTAAACAAAGATTATCAGCCTGAAAAAAAAATAAATGAGATCAATAACGCCGATAAAGATAGTTAATTTTTACTGCCAACATGTTTCAATTTCATATTTTCAAGGCATAGTAACAATACAATAAACAACAATATGACGTCATGATATTGTCTTTAGGAGATATATTAATATGATGGATTTACACTAATAGAAAAAGAAAAATAAACAAAATATACATAAAGATCAAACTAATCCCTTTAATTTAGGCTTTATCTTCTCAATAAAATATTTACTAATTCCCATTAGTAGGTTGTCTTGGCTGGACATTTTGTAGAATGTAAATACCATAAAATTTGGGGATATTCCCCTTGCACAGACATCAAAGTATTCACTCAACGGAATCATTCTCGTTTTAGGATCCCGGATTTGTTGTCTATGAATGGTTATTCTGTTCCGTAAATTATTTCTACAGCCAATATAGAGCTCGTTGTATCTACAACATGTGATCACATATATAACAAACTTGCTAGCACATGCATGTCATATTAGTTTTCACAGTAAATGTTTGACCCGTTGAGAATTTAAAAGATGACCATTCAATCAGATATTTGCATAACCCGCAGAGTTTGTCATTACATTTGAGTAATTGGCAGTTATTCTCTTGGGTTAAGAACTTGGCTCTTTTCAGAATACTTTTCAAATTTTTGGGCTGTCTTTTTGATTTAACATATTTGATTTTGTTAATAACAGACTCCATTCTTTGATTTTTTCTAAGAATTGGAAAGTTATTCACAAATGTATTTGATAAATCTGGTTTTCTCGGGTTAAACGTTGAAACAAAGACTAGTAAGTTGTCCTCTTTCACTTTTGGTTTAACTGTGCGCAATTCTTGTAGAGTTACTTGCTCAGCCTTCAAAATCCCATCTGTGATCAGGGTTTGG
>NW_008709125.1:19706-20941 GCF_000327385.1 Lottia gigantea
TCGCAAAAAATTTATTTGGATTTGAACACTTTTTGACTATCACACTGCAGACCAGAAATAGCCAGTTTGGAAAGTTACTTATTTTATTTCGTTTTTTTGAGTTTTTTGAACTCCCTGGGGTCTAATTAGTAGGAAAAGAGCAAAACATGAAAGAAATTGGCCTATTTGGCAAATCTGGGTATTTGCTATATTTGGCTCCTATGGCCTATATACATGAAAAATGACCACAATTATTTCTTGACCTATGGCAGATATTTGAGTTCTGTTTTTTCTGACATGTGCAGATAGTCCATCTGGATATTGCCTGCAAATTTCAGCCTTGTAGCTTTGTAACTTTTGTCGCAAAAAATTTATCTGGATTTGAACACTTTTTGACAATCACAGTGCAGACCAGAAATAGCCAGTTTGGAAAGTTACTGATTTTATTTAGTTTTTTTGAGTTTTTTGAACTCCCTGGGGTCTAATTAGTAAGAAAAGGGCAAAACATGAAAGAAATTGGCCTATTTGGCAAATCTGGGTATTGGCCATATTTGGCTCCTAAGGCCTATATACATGAAAAATGACCACAATTATTTCTTGACCTATGGCAGATATTTGATTTCGGGGAAGGGAGGGTTTGATTCTCCCAAATGTACAGGCCTAGGGTGGAGCAGACACTTTATTTAGAAATTAGGATTAAGGGTCTTGATATTGGGTTTTCTTCTGTTCTTATTCTGATCTGAAATTAGAAAAAATAACTCGCCCGATGGGCGAGAAGTATAGTATCTGTTATGTACTGATTGTTTTTAGTTTACTATGAACAATATTATCATTTAAGTTCTTATTTTTTGAATATGCAACTATCATTTTTTGCTTATAGACATGGGGGAATTTCTCTTGAAGGCTCTTATAGTGGGCATGAACTATCTTGCTTGCTCGATTGCTGGTTGTATTAAACGGGACAACAAAGGGTGCTATGCCTACATTATGATGAATATTTAGTCCTATAGGTCTTGCTGTATTCAATGTCTCAATCCAATGGGCCTCCCTAGATTGACGGAATTTGGTAGTTTCATCTTCGGGCAAGTCAATTTCTATACGCTCAATTGGGATTAGGGTGAGATCGTCTATTGAATGGTCGTCGAGGTTGAAATGATTAGAAACAGGCTTGTCTTTCTTTAATTTGATGTCTGACCTATGAGCATTAAAGCGAGTTCGTAAATTATTCTTAGTTTCTCCTACATATTGTTTGGGGC
>NW_008709125.1:22107-24310 GCF_000327385.1 Lottia gigantea
AGGGGGTGTCCACGTGGATTTAAGAATAAATATGTTCTAGCACCACGTGGGGGTTGGTTTCGAAAAAAATATGTGCAGCTAAGATTTCGTTGAAATCGTTCAATGGATGGTCGGAGATAATTCAAGTTAGCTATCTTTGGTGTGGGAATAAACTTAAGTCCACGGTCTAAGATTGAATGCTGAAGGGGTGTGAGAATTTTGCGGCTCAAGTTAACTACAGTTTGGCCTAGCGGTGGCCTCTCAGTATTTTTATCCCCAGTAATTAGTTTAAAGACTTACTCGATGCTTGAAGCTGGTGTATCCAAAACAAATAAATGCTCTTTGCTGTTTCTGGAGACCAATGAAGATTATCAACTGTTTCGAATTCTTCTTCGTAGGGTGGTAAGATTGTTGCGCTGTTGATACTGGACTCAATCATCATGTTGTTGAGGGTGCTGAGGTTCTGTTGTGCTTTCTTCGAGATTTTATTTGAAATGGGTATACATGTGAAGAGGATCTTGGAGTTTGGGAAGGTTTTGTTGGCTGTGGCGATTAATTTCTGGGCTTGGTTAAAGGAGGTCTTTGGTATCTGGTCACGGTTGTTGAGGCCTACATGAAGAATAATGGTAGTAGGTTTGGGATCATGGTCGTATGATTCCAGGATTGACTGTATGTGATGGATTTGGGCACCGGGGTAAGAATGTATTTCGGTGTCCGAACTGGTTTTGGTAATTCGATTCAGGTTAGATGATCCAATTATTAAGGTTGATTTCTTTAGAGCAGGTAGTTTCCAAAATGATTTGTCCTTGGTTTGGTGATAATACGGTTTGGTAGCGGATATAATGGTCGTCGACGGTGTGATTGGTACTGGTTTGGTAGTTGTTAGAATTGTAGCATTGGGAACGGACTGGGATCTGGTTCGAGGAGGGGAAGGTCTGGATACATGTCTCGACTTGGATGGAGACTGGGGGGTGGTTTGCTGGTCCAAAAACGCACAGAAGGAAGAAAGGTTGGCGGATCCTGGATCACGTGGTGAAGATTCAGATGGTGTGGAAGGGGAAGACGAGTCTGAAAGTGAAAAGAGAAGGGGTGTGCCCTCTCTACGAGAGCGTTTACCTATGTCTGCTGGACTAGGAGTAGGTGAACTTCGGGCTCGTTTAGGGGTTTGGTTCGGCAGCGTGGTAGCTCTAGATGGTGCAGGTGTAGTGTCCATTTCAGTTGGTAGAGATATGGTTACTCTGGTTTTTGTTTCGTTGATTGTTTGGTAGAATTTGGAAATTACAGCGAGAGTGAGACGTTTCCCATAGAAGCGACGGGCCCAGGACAGGGCATGAGAAACGATGCGGTCGACGGCAGGTGATGATAAAGACTTGGTACGAATGGTGGTCAGCTTCTCTTGAAGTGTGGTTTGGTAATGGTCGATCAGGACCTGCGTAACCTTACAGAGCCATGTCCGATTGAGGGATCTAATATTCGCGTCGACAGCTGATGTTTTCATTGCTGGACGGATAAAACTATCCAACTCAGAGACTTTGCGTTTGAAGGTAAACGCTGGTTGGCCTTGCTGTTGAAGGGTAAGGATTGCCAAATGATGGAGGCACTGCAAAACTTGGAAGAACACCTTCACAAAGGGTTCTTCCTCCTTATGAGTGGGGACTGGTTGGCGTCGGTGGGCTGGTAGTCGTTTCTGATGTTGGTCAGGTCGATGGTTACCTCTTGATTGGTAGGCTGTGTTGTAGGTAGGTCGGCGATGGGGTGGGATATAGCTGGATGGGTTGGTTGGTGGTCGGCAATCGGTAGGTGGTAGAGGTCGATGGAAGACAGGGCCGTTGTAGGGTACGTGATATTGGTTTGGTTGACCATTAGTGTTTCTATTTCTGGCTTCTTGCCAGTGTTTGTTGTAGTTGGGGAGCATAATGAAAATAACTTGGGGTTAGAAGGGAATGTACAGCGGATGTAACAGGAGGAAACTGTATATGCTAGCGTGAAAATGCTGGGATCAAATTATGCAAATAAGTCAAACTGGGTTTGGGGATATATAAAGCAAGATGAAAAATGCAAAAAAATATATATTTAGGTGATAAATAACGCTAACAATGATATGAAAAATTATAACAAGTAAAACAAAAACTTACGCAATTGACACGAACCGGTTTTCGAAATATTATCCTTTTTCAAGTGTCGAGGAATGGTTATGAAATGAGATTTAATTTGCGATTTATAT
>NW_008709125.1:27182-28358 GCF_000327385.1 Lottia gigantea
GAGATCCTTTTCGTTTGAGTCCCTGCTCCCGATTTTGTCATCATTTGGTTAACGAAGTTGTTTTGCCTGTACGGATTTTTATTTCTTGTAATTTCTCTATGACTTAACCAAACTCACAACCTTTTTAAATTTTGATGCATTATGCTTGTCTTTTAAATGCTGCCTTTCAATTTTACATCTGATTTCTGTCACTATCCGTTTCTACCCTGTGTTGCGTTAACTGTTATCTGTGGTGGCTCAGTGAATTGGGCGCTTTCTTGCTAATCTGAAATCCAGGGCACGTATTCTCGAAACGATCTTAACGTTAGGATGTCCTAGGTTCTTATCTTCTAACATTGATTCTAGGACACCCTAGCGCTAAGATCGTTTCGAGAATACGTGGCCAGGGTTTCATCTTGGCATAAGTCGAGATAATACCTTCACAATTTTTAACAGGGTTTCCCCGGATGCAAGATAGGGGGCTTTACACTGGACAATCTGTTCTTCTGTGCTATCGCGTTAAATATCCCACAACAGTAAGAAATCGATAATGAGTTTCATATTAATTAAAAATATTTTCTATTACCGAAAAGTAATACGTAAAACTCAATTTCATTTTTATACGCCCACATGAAATGGGGGGCGTATATTGTCGTCACCCATGTCCGTCGGTCCGTCGGTCGATCCGTCCGTCCGTCCGTCCGTCCGTCCACAATTACTCGTAAACACTCTACAGGGCACAATTCTTGACGGATTTTAACGAAACTTAGTATGTGTGTTCGCAATCACCCAAGGATAAACCCTATTGAAAATCAGCGAAATCGAAAAATATTTAGTATGAATTATTGCCCTTGTTCTTGCAAACGCGTTCAATTTTTAGCTCGTAAAGCCTCTAGAAGGCACAATTCTTGACAGATTTTGACGAAACTTGGTATGAGTGTTCGTTATCACCCAAGAATAGACCCTATTTAAAATCAGCGAAATCGAAAAATATTAAGTATGAATTATTGCCCTTGTTCTTGAAAACGCGTTCAATTTTTAGCTCGTAAACACTCTAGAAGGCATAATTCTTGAAGGATTTTAACGAAACTTGGTATGAGTGTTCGTAATCACCCAAGGATAAACCCTATTGAAAATCATCGAAATCGAAAAATATTTAGTATGAATTATTGCCCTTGTTCTGCAAACCGTAAATTT
>NW_008709125.1:28893-32318 GCF_000327385.1 Lottia gigantea
GTTGGGGAGCACAATGAAAATAACTTGGGGTTAGAAGGGAATGTACAGCGGATGTAACAGGAGGAAACTGTATATGCTAGCGTGAAAATGTTGGGATCAAATTATGCAAATAAGTCAAACTGGGTTTGGGGATATATAAAGCAAGATGAAAAATGCAAAAAAATATATATTTAGGTGATAAATAACGCTAACAATGATGTGAAAAATTATAACAAGTAAAACAAAAACTTACGCAATTGACACGAACCGGTTTTCGAAATATTATCCTTTTTCAAGTGTCGAGGAATGGTTATGAAATGAGATTTAATTTGCGACTACCAACTTTAGTTCTACAAATTTCGATATGTCACCAATCGGCGGCCATCTTGTTTTAGTAACTAAGTGTGTGCAACAAGTAGAAAAGCGCGGCAACCGGGTAGTTTGAGTGACTTAAAGGATTTGGAACTTTACTGGTCGGATAGAGGAGTGAATTGACTTTCCGCATGTACAATCGAAATCGAACTTTAACGGAGATTTAACCGTGGGACAGACTTTAGGTAGACTTGTTTATTTTATTGCTGGAGAAGGGTTTTTTGGACTTTTATTTTTTTGGCGCCAGAAAAAGCTTTTTCAGGGGTTTTCAGACACTTTTTCTAGGACAGAATACACTTGGGATTTCAAAAATGCAATAAAAAAATTTCAGTTTTAGGCACCTTTAATTGTCGAAAAAATGTAAACAAATGAGTTACTTCCCGTAAAGTTAGTTAGGGCAAAAAAAAAATGATAGATTTTTCACGGCCAAGCGGGGCTCTGGGGAGTCATTTAGGCATTATCATCGTCTTCAATGCATTTTATTTCATAAATGTGGACCAAATGTCCTTCAAAACTTAATTCACAGACACAGAAAGTGTCAATTTCTTGAATGTAGGTCACATGCATATAATTATCATTTATTGCGTCATGACACTGCTTGCCTTCATTGCACTTCACTTGTTGTCAGTTATTCATCGTAGCTGGTCGCATTTTGGCAAGACTTTTATAAAGTACATTTGTTTGGGTTTAGCTGTTTAGTTCGAAAGTTGGAAGTTCACATGGATGTAGCCAGATAGAACAGCTCCATGTCTGCGCACTTCTAGTTTTACGGCTCTGAAATCAACAAAATGAGTAAACTTAAAAGACTGTTGCACCAAGTTGACCAAGCTCCATGTAAGCCCTGTAACTGGGCTAATATTGTAGTCGGGAAGCTGGAAGTTCACAGGCATGCAGCCAGATGGAACCGCTACATGCTTGTGTACTTCTAGTTTTTTTGGCTCTAAAATCAACAAAGTGAGTAAACTTAAAAGACTGTTGTACCAAGTTGACCAAGCTCCATGTAAGCCCTGTAATTGGGCTACTATTGGAGTCCGGAAGTTGGATGTTCTCGGGTATGTAGACAGATAGAACAGCTACTTGCCTGTGAACTCCAACTTTTTTACTCTAAAATCAACAAAGTGAGTAAACTTAAAAGACTGTTGTACCAAGTTGACCAAGCTCCATGTAAGTCCTGTAATTGGTCTAATATTGGAGTCCGGAAGTTGGAAGTTCACAGGTATGTAGCCAGATAAAACAGCTTCATTCCTGTGAACATCCAACTTTTTGGCTGTAGAATCAACAAAGTGAGTAAACGTTTCGAAATAAATGGTAAGAAGGTAGGTAGGTAGAACAACACTTGACTTTTTTCAGCTACATCAACAAAACCACTTTGACAGAAATGATTTGGAAGGATTTTGGAAGGTTGGGACCAGAGGGTTCAGTAGCGAGATACAACTGCTTTTGAACTCGCTGGTACCTAGTCTTCAGAATCCAAAAACAACAAACAAAGTTTAACTCAGCCATGATAGCAATATCGTAAATGAGGACAGGACTTTTCAAAATAAAGGGTTAATCTTCCCTATAAGTGGCATTCATGTTGCAAAAAGACCCCATTCCTTCATTCAAAATAGGCCTAATTCAAGATCTGAGTAACATTGAAGGACGCATGTCTGGAAAACCCGAATTTGTTAGAACTTTTGCCCCAGCTCCCTAAACTAGCTTTAGGAAAGCACTTTGTAGTCATTTCCAGAATCTGCTTTTCTGGCCCCGAACGTAAATTTGATATGCCTAACTGCATGCAAAAATTCAGATTTCCAAGACAAGTAGAAATGGGTGTTTGTTCGTAAGAGTTGGACTTAGACATTTAGGAAAATAGACATAGTTCTAACAACCAGGGAAGGTTTTTTAGGACAAACATGGTTTTTTGGACACCATTTGCAATAAAAAAAAAACTGTTTTTGATTTATTTCTCAGCCGAAAATCAACTTAGAGATGCGACAATTGCACTCTCACTTGCATTTTAACGAGCCCCATCATCTAATAACAAGTTTTCTCTGAAATTTGGAAATTTGAGCGATTTGACCTCGATTAAGTTATTGAGTAAATTTGGAGAGTTCTAACACTTTCAAAGCACTAGGGCTGCTAGGTTTGACATAGAATCCTGCTGATTTTTTAGGTGCAGTTAGACACCATCGAAACGAGTCAGCTGTTAAAAATTCATTGGAAAAACTTGAAAAATAACTGAAAAATCATCTTGTAAATTTTTGATGTATGAAACAAAGGTATTTTGGACAATAAGGTTTTCAGGACATGGTTTGCCATATAATATGAAGGTTCTAATAGATAAGTGTTCAAAAAACCTCCCCCAGTTATTAGAACTATGAGTGTCCAATAAACCTTCCCCTGTCGTTAGAACTATGTGATTTTGTCGATTTTTCGACTAAGTCCAACACCCTTTTTAAGAACAAACACCAGGAACATTTCTACAGGACTTGGAGATTTGATTTTTGCCATGTCGTTAGGCATCACAAAGTTACGTTCAGTGCCAGAAAAGCAGATTCCAGAAAGGATTCTGAACCGAGTCTAAGGAGTTAGGAAATAACCACAAAATATGGTTTTCCTGGTTTTTGGGACAAAACTGGTTTTGTGGACATAACAAAGGTATTTGGGACACAAAAAATATTGGAAATCGTGTTAGAACTTTGTGTCCCAAAAACCCAAAATCCTAACTAGAGTTACTCTTTGGTAACATAACAGATAGAATCTTGTGGTTTTTTGGACACCTGGTTTTAGGGACGGTCAACCAAAAAAAAAAGATGATAGGATCGATCTGAAACTTGGCCAAAACTCATCCTAAACCATTCTAAGCCCATTTCCGGACTTGATTACTTTGAAAAATGAATCGAAATGGAAAAAGTCCCAAGACGTTTTTGCTCGACTTTAGCGGCGCACCGCTTCCTTAGTAAGGTGTGGTCAGTTTCGAAACTTTGTGGGGTCAAAGACAACTAAAATGTCCGTCGTCGACGAAAAATCTTGGCAAACACTCGGTTCAAAAGTTATTCGACTTGAAAGTTCAATGCGCAGTTGTCCCAAAA
>NW_008709125.1:37546-39855 GCF_000327385.1 Lottia gigantea
ACTCTGATATTTAGTGGCATCACTCTGACATTTTGTGGCATCACTCTGATATTTAGTAGCATCACTTTGATTGTTTCACTCTGATATGTAGGGGACATCACTCAAATGGCATCACTCTGATATTTATAAGACATTACTCTCATGTGTTCGATCTTGCCAGTGATATAAGACTTGAACAACATTTGCCAATGACATAAGTTCCTTAAAAGAACAGAGGCCGTATAATTCTAGAAATTTTAATAAAATATATACAATTTGATTTGATTCACATATTGTTAAAAAAAATTAATTTCGCATTTTGAGAGCACCACTCTGATGTATGGGGGACATCATTCTAGCATTTAGGGAGCATCGCTCTAGGGTTTAGGGGGCCTCAGTCTGATATTTAGGGGCATCACTCTGATATTTAGGGTGCATCACTCTAGCATTTAGGGGGCATCAGTCTGATGTATATGGGCATCACTTCGTTGTTTAGGGGCATCACTGATTTATAGGGGACAGTATTCCAGCTAGGTATCACTCTTACTACAAAGAACATTACTCTGGCATATAAACGATCAGAACCGTAATACACAATAGATAAGATTGGTTATAACTTGCAAGAGTTATGCCCCTCTACTGCGTGCCTATAACGTCACACACGTGCTAGACAAAATGGCAACTGAAAGTAAAAATCTTCTCACAGTAAAACAGAATTGTCAAGCGAGGAGAAATTTAAACTTCTCGGTTTAGATGTGCCCTATAATTTACACTTTTACGAGGAAATTGTACAAGTAAAATTGCTAATTTCTCAGCGGCTGGTAAATGGTCAATTACGTCGTTATCGATAATTGTATCAAACTAATATGTTCTTCAATCCGCGTATAATAGACATTCAAGCATAAAATGTGCTATAACAAGAACATTAGTACAGTATTAGGTCAGTGTAAAGTAATTATGTGCTTATTAAAACAGTAGCGGTGCATTAAGATAAGACAACAATAAAATAAAACAACCAAGTTTCATTTAAAAATGCACCCTGCCACACATGCGTAATACTAAGACACGTGCCTACAAGTGATAAATGATAGGGGAAGGTATTGTGGGCTATAAGCAGGACAGATATAAAGAATTTGATTTGAAGCAATGTTGTGGAAATTGTTGAAGAAATTGTTAAAATAAACTTATGATTCCTATTGTTGTTATTATGACAAGGTAATCCCTTGCTTCAATGCAATAAATTAATCCCCCCCCCCTCCTCCCTCCTCAAATGTTATTGGTTGCAAACTAAAGATTGACATGTCCACAGCCAATCTCATTTTTACACATTTCGCAAAATTATTGATTCTAATCGCCTAAACGCATTAGGTCGCCCAAATTTATATTTATGGCTCGCCCAAACTTATGTATTTGGCTCGACCAAACTTGTAGATATATTTATCATGTAATAAAAGTATTGTTATTTTAGTGTATTGGTGTTCGCGTTGGTTTGTCATGTGAGTATGTATAAGTATGCTTGTGTATGAGAGTCCGTGCAAAGCGTGATAGTTTATTATATAAGGTTGTATATGGCAATATTGGTTACTCTACAATAAGTGCCGTTTGAATGAAAAGATCCTTGGCTAATGATTAAGTGGATATCATTTTCATTCTTGCATGTCAAAATGAAAGCTACATTCATTGGTTCGTCTTTCACCACCCATCTTCATCGTCATTTGAAGTGTAGCAGACGGCATTTTTGACCTGTTTACAAACACAGCTTGTATTATGTAGGTTAGATGTGTTTACTAGGTTTTACTTCATTCACCAGAGCACTGATTACAATTATTACTAATTGATGTCACTTTATTAACAATGTCTCAGTGTACTTTCTGGCTTCTGGTTGGTCAATTTGAAGGTCCTTGGGGTCAATTTCTGTATCTCTTGGAAACATCCAAACTCTTCCTTGCTTATTCATAATCTAGTTTACTAGATATCAACAACACTTTAGATTGATCTCTATATCAATCTGTTTCCTTGTTGCTGATTTTTGGAATACCTTTATATTTTTAGTACTTTGCTATTTTCAGCAATTTACAGGTATGTTGGTTTTGGGAGGGTATAATTTGCCTTAGTAGCCATTTATATTGACTCATGTCAGAGTCCGGCTTAATAAATCTATTCATTATTTTAGTTCTTATGTAGTAAGAAAAGGTTTTAATAATGTAATCATCATTTTCAGAATAATATAATTAGATGTTACAATAGAAGTAACTAATTGTAATTAGTATCCTTTAAACCCCTCTTAGGGTAGGTTATTATTTTGGTTATTTAGTCTGTAATATATGTGT
>NW_008709125.1:45747-47052 GCF_000327385.1 Lottia gigantea
TTGTCTTTAATCATTAGCCCACATAATGCAGAAAAGTAGGACGTAAAACTCATTTCATTTTTCAAATTTTGTCATTGATATTTTAGTATGTGGGTACAAGTACAAAATTTCCCTCATTGTACACTGCATGGCGTTGTCCATCTTAATTAGCTCAATTATAAAAGTAGGACGTAAAATTCATTTCATTTTTTAGAATGTGGATACAAATATTCAAATGTAACATCTTTGTTTCCCTATCCCTACGGAACAAGACCTGTATCTTATTCAGCGGAATGTTATGAAAACTGTGCTAACGATACCAGATGTTCCACTGCTGCCAAGGATCAGGGTACAAGATGTCAACTTTACGAAACACCAGTCATCTTCGTGTCCTTGGGTGGAAATGAAGACCAATGTATTGAAAAGTGCAACGAGATGAGTGAATGTAAAACGATTGGCATTGGAAACGAAATGAGTTTTTTCTGTTTTTTATTTAACGCCACCTTGGACAAGATTCCAAATAATATGAAAGACACTAGAGCTTTAACCGTAGCAGAAAAAATCTGCAAATAATAAAATAAACATGTTTATCATGATATAGACCTATCTCTTTTCTATTTTCGGCAATAACATTGGGTATAAGGGGGTTAAAGCCGACTCTAGAAGCACAGGCATCAAAATTGTTCTTACCTTGAGGAGGATTCGTCTTATACATTGACTGCAATAGTCACTTTCTTGTATCACATCTTCACAGTGTCAAGCTATTACAAACTTAGATCTAATACCTTGACTGCAGTAGCAGAGGCACCAATTAGCGGCCCGACAGAAAGACTGTTAACTTCGACTGATGCCTTGACCACAATAGTCACCTTTCTTGAATCACATCTTCACAATATCAAGCTTTTACAAACTTAGATCTTATACCTTGACTGCAATAGTCACTTTCTCGTATCACATCTTCACAATGTCAAGCTATTACAAACCTCGTATAATACCTTGACTGCAATAGTCACCTTTACTGTATCACAGAAAGGCTGTAAACAATGGCTGGCACAGGAGGGGTTTGGTCCGATTTTATCACCATCAGTTTAAAAAATGCCTGGTGCTATTGCTGAAAATGGTGGCAGTGTACGATAACATCGGCATCTACATGTACAAACCATATCAGAACGAGATAAATTGTTTGCACCAGTTTGTCAAAGGGCTTTTTTTTATAGGTCAAATTTTTTTAGCTCAAATTTGTGAAAACTATAAACCGAAATTTTCAGATATGTAGGTCAAATTGCTAAAATCAACAAGGGCAATAACTCATACTAATCTGATTTC
>NW_008709125.1:49146-50774 GCF_000327385.1 Lottia gigantea
ATTCCAGTTCGTCCGACCAGAGTATTTTCTGAATTGAATCATTTTCTCCTCTATCATAAAAAAAGAATGTTTCTGGGTGTCAACTTGTTATTTCATTTGGAGAGATCACAGCTCATTATGTTAATCAATGTGCGTATTACCCCAGAGAGAAAACGGAACGACATAATTTTTATGGGTATTCTTAATGCACATTTAAGTCTTTGATTATTATCAATTGTAGGTTAAGATCCAATGCAAACAAAACACGTAAAGGAACCCGGAACCAATCAAGTAACAGTGTACCACACCAAGAAACAAACATTGATCAACTGGTTGTGCAACCATCCAGTAGCATCAGAAACAGTCAAGATAATAATTATGAAAGAATGTCTGATTTCTACCAGAATGATCACTCTTATGAACTTCTTGAACCACAGCAAGAAACAACCAAGGAACAATCAAGTACTCCAACATTATGTTGTTTTCCAAAATGAAACTCTTAACGATATTATCTGGAAAGCCTTAGGAAATGTTTCAATAATATAGTATTTTTTCAAAACAGTAACTATGAAGTATCACATGATAAGTATTAGATTCACCTTTAAACGTGATTAATCACCATATTTTGTCTCGATCCTTTGATGATTAGTGTTGAATGAAAGTCAATACTCTTCAACGCTTTGTAATATACCTACCCTTTTTATACGCCCACATGAATATGTGGTCGTATATTGTCGTCGCCCCTGTCCGTCGGTCCGTCCGTCCGTCAACATTTCTTGTGAGCACTATAGAGAATACAGTTTTTAACTGATTTTGATAAAACTTGGTGTAATGCTTTAGATTGATAAGATCTCGGTCAAGTTCGAATTTGACATATTTTCAATGAACGGTTGCCCTTGACTTAGAACGCCTTGACTTTGTTAAAACGGGTCAAAATTTGTTAAAAATAGTTCGTGAGCTACAGTTTTCAACCGATTCTGATGAAACTTGGTGTGATCATTGGAATTGATAAGATCTGGGACAAGTTCTAACTTAACGCATTTTCAATGAACGGTTTTTGAGTTACTGTCCTTGACTTTGTTAAAACGCGTAGAAATTTGTTAAAAATAGTTTGTGAGCAGGATTGAAGATACAGTTTTTAACCGATTCTGATGAAACTTGGTGTGATCATTGAAATTAATAAGATCTCGGACAAGTTCTAACTTGACGCATTTTCGATGAACGGTTTTTGAGTTATTGCCCTTGACTTTGTTAAAACGCGTCGAAATTTGTTAAAATAGTTCGTGAGCAGGATTGAAGCTACACTTTTCAACCGATTCTGAAGAAACTTGGTGTGATCATTGGAATTGATAAGATCTCGGACAAGTTCTAACATGACGCATTTTCGATGAACGGTTTTTGAGTTATTGCCCTTGACTTTGTTAAAACGCGTCAAAATTTGTTAAAAATAGTTCGTGAGCAGGATTGAAGCTACAGTTTTCAACCGATTCTGATGAAACTTGGTGTGATCATTGGAATTGATAAGATCTCGGACAAGTTCTAACATGACACATTTTCGATGAACGGTTTTTGAGTTATTGCCCTTAACTTTGTAAAAACAAGTCAAAATTTGTTAAAAATAGTTTGTGAGCAGGATTGAAGCTACAGTT
>NW_008709125.1:52385-53520 GCF_000327385.1 Lottia gigantea
CATTAACTTACGAAAAACGAGTTAAAATTTGTTTGTGAGCACAATAGAAGCTACAGTTTTCAACCGATTCTGATGAAACTTGGTGTGATCATTGGAATTGATAAGATCTCGGACAAGTTCTAACATGAGATATTTTTGATGAACATTTTTTGAGTTATTGCCATTAACTTACGAAAAACGCGTTAAAATTTGTGGAATTATTCAGCATAAATAATTTCTTCAATATGAGAAAATTCGTACTTTAGTCACTAAAGACTGTTTTATTATTTCTGACAGCTGCCAGTGGGCGTATGTTACCTTGCAACGCAAGCTATCTTTCTGATTTGTGTGCAGCTGAATTTTTGAACAGTTGTGTCTTTCATCACCATGATTCTTTTTTCTGAAAAAGATATATGATTTACCCTGTACACAAGATATACATTTACATTGTATATATCGCTCTACACTTGATGTATTGAACACTATTTTAACAGTGATTATAGTTTCATAATTAATACCACAAAATCTATTATTATCACACTTTTAGCATTTCATTCCTGGCTCCTCCTCAGAACCTCACTCGAAAAATAGGTTATCACCCCCTACCCCTAAAGCAATTTTATACTACATACTTATTTCATTTTGATCGGTATGTAGTATACAGTTTTAGTGTAACATATCGGAAGGTTTGTGTCTGCCAAATGTATAGTTCTAATATGGAACACATACTCATTTGAGAAACCAAAAAGATTGCCTGGGTAGTTTTTCTCCTGTTTGCTTGTCATTGGATCTGTAATTAGATAAAATAATGACTCAGCATAATTATACACAAATACTGTTTATTCATTTTTTTAAGCAGCGGGATACTTGATAAGATGATTATTCGAATTTGAATTATACAATTCATGGTACAAAAGAATCGGCCCTGGGTCATAAACATTATGTGTAGACTGAATGTAGTTTCAAGTGTTTAAAAAGAACCCTTTTAACTTTAGAACACAAATATTTCCTGTTTTTCAATATTTTTAGAGTCGTGAATCACATTGAAACGAATTTTTGATGAAATTTATGTACATAAGTAAGCGTTCGTTTATAAAGCTTTAATAATTTTACTTTTAAAAATACATTTCTTTTTTTGTGTGTGTGATCTCTTGTG
>NW_008709125.1:54401-64697 GCF_000327385.1 Lottia gigantea
GTGTGGAGCTCGTGGGCAAAGTTATCACTGATGGAAATGTGGCTTGGTAGAATTAACTTTGACAGGTAATTGTGCAAAATCTAAGTAGAAATTAAAATAGGGCTTCTAGAGGACCTAGGTATTATTCTTACTTACATTTTGAAACAAGTTTGAGAACAATTGGATTATAAAAAAATGTAGTCTATATACATTAAAGATTTTTCCCATGTTTCAAGATGGCAGATAAACAGTTATGAATTTACATACACGGCAAAGGTACAAAATGATATTGATGGTACAAATTTTGTGGAATTACGAGTTTTTCAAAAATAGAGTCCGAAAAGTCTGATTTTTATGATTTTCGGTGATTCCGACCATTTTCCGTATTATTTTGGAAAATGTTCGTGTAATCATTATTGATAATTTGGTCTTTACTCATCTTCCAAGTTACGTCAAAATCGAATAAAAATTCAGTACAAAGTTAGTGGCAAAATTTTTACTGTTCTAATAACAGTATTGATGCAGGGTGTGTTACGACATTCAGGTACATACGAAGATGGTCTATTGCAATTACATTGATGTAAATACTTTTCTGCATCTCTAAATGAAAATATGAATGTGCATGCGCACAAGAAGAATTCAATATTTCCATCAAATTTAGAATTGGATTATACACATACATACCAAGTTTGGTGAAATTTGGATAAGAAATAAGAAAGTTGGGAATTAAGTGGGGGTATACCTTTAAGGTCCTTCCGTAAGCTCAAATTATAGTATAACATGGTTCAATCCATCCCAGGGCTTATTTATAAATTGTAGCGGAACATAAAATATATTAAACAAATATAAAAGGGGGTGTGGCATTTTGATTTTAATTAGAGTTGACAGACCGATGACAGCGTATTTAGACTACAGTAATTACACCATGTTAAGTGAATGGGATTTTGAATTCACATGTAAGGCATACATGTTATATATCACTGGAAAGCTCAGGAACTCAGCATTATGAATCCGAAAAATATTGCTCTATCTTTATTAAGTCACCTGTTAGAAGGCTTTAAAGATGCAAACTCAACTTTTAGTGACAACCATAAAACCAGAACCACGTGTCGGACATGACAAATATTAACATCATCTACAAACTGTAGTCGGTATTAATTATTACTGTAAATATCAACATCATCCAAGGTACAGCTCTTGAGATAGAAGCGTTCAAAGTTTTATGAAAATTACAACTTTTTTAAATATGGCTTTGACATCATCAAGTGTAATATTATTTGAAACCATTAAATAAGTACATTAATAATCTGAAGGTGGTAGGATGCTAATACAATTAGGGATTAAGATACAGCACTGCAAAAGTGCAAAATTGGCCATATTTAGACCCCTATAAAACCAAACGGTGTGGTTTGACCCCAAAGGTCAAAAGAAGGTCAAGGTCAGCTATTATCATCATGGTAAATATGAAGTTCAAAGGTCAAGGTCACGAAATATGAGCCTTCAAATTTCGAAAAATTGAACCGGAAATTGCAAAAAAGGAAAAACGAAATTCAAAAATCGGCTTCTTAGAGTTTTCTTAAATTTTTGTGTTCTTTCATTTGACACCAAAATTATCAAAATCGGATAAGCCTAATCTCTGAATAAAATTTTGGATAATCAAAAATATGGCGCTTCTTTCGTGTCTAGTAAATGCCTCTGTTTTTTAAAGTCATAACGTTATCTACTTATTAGTATAAGTTTCAGTGACCTTCATACATAAAAAACGGAAGTGGGTCAACCGGAAGCTAGAACCTTGATTTCGCACCAACCGGAAGTGATGCCAAATTTTTGATTGTGTCAATTTGTTTTCTTTTGTGATCTGTTTTCCCACCAGAAATTTCAAATCAATCGGACGCATAGCGGAGAAAATATCGAATTTGGTCAAATTTTGCGAAATTCGGCTAAAAAATGTGTGCTATGAATTTTCAAAATTCGAATTTTTTTAACTGCTATCACAGGATATTCGGGTGAAATTCTAAAACTGAAAACCCGAGCAAAATCGCTCCAAAATTGCGCCTTCAAGAGTCAATTATCTACTTTTTGGACATTTTGCAATGTGCCACTATCCGTTTAGCAAAATTGTTCCAATTTATATTCATTAGTTAAAACACCGAATATGCAGATCCAATGCATTGCTAATCTTGCAGTAACTATTACCGTTTCTACAGAGTACTCGACACAAACTCATACTTTTTTTAGCAAGTACGAAAACAACCATAACCATTCCTCGACACTTGAAAAAGGATAATATTTCGAAAACCGGTTCGTGTCAATTGCGTAAGTTTTTGTTTTACTTGTTATAATTTTTCACATTATTGTTAGCGTTATTTATCACCTAAATATATATTTTTGCATTTTTCATCTTGCTTTATATATCCCCAAACCCAGTTTGACTTATTTGCATAATTTGATCCCCACATTTTCACACTAGCATATACAGTTGTTTCCTCCTGTTACATCCGCTGTACATTCCCTTTCTAACCTCAAGTTATTTTCATTATGCTCCCCAACTACAACAACCACTGGCAAGAAGCCAGACATAGAAACACTAATCGTCAACCAAACCAATATCACGTACCCTACAACGGCCCTGTCTTCCATCGACCTCTACCACCTACCAATCGCCGACCACCAACCAACCCATCCAGCTATATCCCACCCCATCGCCGACCTACCTACAACACAGCCTACCAATCAAGAGGTAACCATCGACCTGACCAACAACAGAAACGACTACCCTTTGTGAAGGTGTTCTTCCAAGTTTTGCACTGCCTCCATCATTTGGCAATCCTTACCCTTCAACAGCAAGGCCAACCAGCGTTTACCTTCAAACGCAATGTCTCTGATATGGATAGTTTTATCCGTCCAGCAATGAAAACATCAGCTGTTGATGCGAATATTAGATCCCTCAATCGGACATGGCTGTCTAAGGTTACGCAGGTCCTGATCGACCATTACCAAACTACACTTCAAGAGAAGCTGACCACCATTCGTACCAAGTTTTTATCATCACCTGCCGTCGACCGCATCGTTTCTCATGCCCTGTCCTGGGCCCGTCGCTCCTATGGGAAACGTCTCACTCAAGCTGTAATCACCAAATTCTACCAAACAATCAATGAAACAAAAACCAGAGTAATCATATCTCTACCAACTGAAATGGACACTACACCTGCACCATCTAGAGACACCACGCTGCCGAACCAAACCCCTAAACGAGCCCGAAGTTCACCTACTCCTAGTCCAGCAGACATAGGTAAACGCTCTCGTAGAGAGGGCACTCCCCTTCTCTTTTCACTTTCAGACTCGTCTTCCCCTTCCACATCATCTGAATCTTCACCACGTGATCGAGGATCCATCAACCTTTCTTCCTTCTGTGCGTTTTTGGACCAGCAAACCACCCCTCAGTCTCCATCCAAGTCGAGGCGTGTATCCAGACCTTCTCCCCTCGAACCAGATCCCAGTCCGTTCCCAATGCTACAATTCTAACAACTACCAAACCAGTACCAATCACATCGTCGACGACCATTATATCCGCTACCAAACCGTATTATCACCAAACCAAGGACAAATCATTATGGAAGCTACCTGCTCTAAAGAAATCTACCTTAATAATTGGATCATCTAACCTGAATCGAATTATCAAAACCAGTTCAGACACCCATCACATACAGTCAATCCTGGAATCATACGACCATGATCCCAAACCTACTACCATTATTCTTCATGTAGGCCTCAACAACCGTAATCAGCTACCAAACACCTCCTTTAACCAAGCCCAGAAATTATTCGCCACAGCCAACAAAACCTTCCCAAACTCCAAGATCCTCTTCACATGTATACCCATTTCAAATAAAATCTCGAAGAAAGCACAACAGAACCTCAGCACTCTCAACAACATGATGATGGAGTCCAGTATCAACAGCGCAACAATCTTACCACCCTACGAAGAAGAATTCGAAACAGTTGATAATCTTCATTGGTCTCCAGAAACAGCAAACAGCATTTATTTGTTTTTGATACACCAGCTCCAAGCATCGAGTAAGTCTTTAAACTAATTACTGGGGATAAATATTGAGAGGCCACCGCTAGGCCAAACTGTAGTTAACTTGAGCCGCAAAATTCTCACACCCCTTCAGCATTCAATCTTATTCCGACACCAAAGATAGCTAACTTGAATTATCTCCGACCATCCATTGAACGATTTCAACGAAATCTTAGCTGCACATATTTTTTTCGAAACCACCCATAAACAGTGTTTATTTCTAAATCCACGTGGACATCCTCTCAGGCCGCCGTCCATCCTGAAATATTGAAAGCATTTGCGAGTATGAATAGCGAACCTTTCAATAACACACGAAAAGCCTAATCTCACACGAGTGGAACGTGAAGCGTTAAACTTATTTAAGAAAGACGATAGCATTGTTATTAAAAAGAGTGACAAAGGTTCATGTTGTGTCATTCTGAATAGGGAGGATTACGTTTCAGAAGCAGAGAATCAACTGAATAATCCTAAACATTATGCCATTTTACCGAAACCAATTTTCAAAGAAACTGCTAACATGATTAATAATGTTCTTGCCGATTTAGTCAAAACTAGTTATCTCAAACAGAAACAATATGACTATCTGTCTGCCAAACCTGATTGTCGCGAGAGACATTTGTACACTTTGCCTAAAATCCATAAGTATCCAACCAAGGAGTGGTTTATCTCGTATAAAATCCCTAAAGGCCGCCCGATTATATCTGACTGTGGTAGTGAATCATATGCAGTGTCAGAATACATTGATCATTTCTTACTACCTCTAGCATGCCAACATCGCGCCTACCTTAAAGACACAACCGATTTTGTCAATAAAATAAAAAAATCTTCGAGTTCCCTCTAATGCTATTTTAATTTCTATCATACCACTGTCTTTAAGGGAGATTCCATAGCAGAAACAAATAAACTGGATATTAAAGTGTATTTCAAAGAAACAGATACTCATCAACTCTTGCACAAGAGCTCCTTCGTCGGGTCTGTTTGGATCTGGGTTTTTATTAAAAGCTTTACGAACTGCCGTTAGACCAGTGTTATCGATATTGGTATACATAGAAGAAACGTCGAGAAAGTCTATGCTTTTGTCACTCACGTTTGCGGTTAGTTTGATAGAAGAAGGATGGTGGTTGTTGAGAATTTCACGCGAATTTAAACGTGAAGTCAAAATTAGAGACTGATTTTAATGAAACATGGTGTTATCATGTATATTGATACGATAATTTGATGTATTTGGGTTATTGATATTAATATTAAATTTATTTAATATGAGAAAATTCATACTAATAAAATTCATACTTAAGTCCCTAAAGAGTGTTTTATCATTTCTGACAGCTGCCAGTGGGCGTATGTTACCTTGCCTGGCAAGCTATCTTTAATTGAGAAATTAGTAAAAAAAAAGAAACCATTCATAGTATCACACAATATAAAATAATAATTAACATTTTAATGAAAATTTTCTGTTGTGTTTCAACTAGCTGGAGTGAGTAGAAAGGTTATATAAGTTAAAATATTGAAAGAAAACAACGGATCGACTTCAACACAAAATAATATCATACGGATAGCCGATCGCACTGGTTTTTGACTTATTCTCTTTATACTCCGGACTCAATGTCGTTAACGTGTATGATGCGATTTTCTCAATGCAATAGAAAATAGAAGCGAATAACCGAGGCACGGGTCCACAAAAAAGTATATTATTGTTGCCCAAAATATATTTTCAGCTTTAACATCATTTAATGGAATTTCCCTACACGTTAAAAAGGAAAATGAAGAACCAGGAATATGTTATAAAGATACCATATACACTAAATATAGTGTCAATAATATAGAGTGTAGTCAGGTTATAACTGGTCGTTATATTACTATCAGTAATTTTCATCCTCATCCACATGCCAAATATTTAGTTTTTTGTGAAGTAGAGATTTATGGTAAGCTTAGTTTATATATTAAAAACATGATATATATCAAAATATTGCTTACATAAAATGGTGTCGCCTCAGTTGTATACCCTCAGAATACATTTAAGTAGTTAAGTCGTAAGAACCGTGGTATATATACTCCTAAACTAATAAACTAGCTCCTGTAATCTTGTGTAATATAACAACTGGTGACAAACAGTAAGCTCATAACGTTGATCCATGTTACATGATTGAATGAAGAATAAAAACACCCATGAGGACTATTATGCAATGATAAGTATAAATAAGTGGTGATTCAATATATTTTGGTTAATTGTAAGATTTGATCACTTCTTCTAAATTACATGCAAACATCCTGCAGTACAGACCAGCTAGACACTCCCTGACTAACTAAATACAGGAACAACCCCTACAATGCTACACAAGCGCAATCGCCTTAACGTACGATATGTTATCAAAATCAGTTTCGATAAAGACTTACCGATAATCTTGATAAATAGTGCAGATATATCCTGAGATTAACACTAATAAACTAATCCTTAAGATAAACAAATATAACAGAGTTTTTCTGATAAAACCATATTATTTGTTCAATTAATTCCATTCTCAAGTGTATATACCAAATACTTATAATTAGGAAATACACAATTAAATTCAATAAAACCATGGTGAAACATATATTTTGGTTTGGGGAAAAAGTCTGAGACTAAAAGTGCTTAATCTCCATGAACCGAGTCTCTAATGCATATCGATGTCAATACAATTGGTTTTATTTTCTAGAGTGCACACAGAATAAAATATTTTATCTCTGTATGATTTCAGTGTGCTCAGTAGGAACGTTTGGTTCAGCACTCAAATATGAATAAAATTCAGTAGAATATTTTTAGTTTGGACAGTTAAGTAACAAGTTTAAAGACACAAGCTTACAAGTGTATACAGCAATACAATTCAGTTATCGCTTCTTGTTCTATAGAGTAGACACGAAGATCACTGATATTTGTCAATAATCTAATTATGTATAACATTTAAAAATATAAAACATTTATTCTTTTTCACCTTGTGTAGTCTGTAAAAAAAGGGAAGTATGGTGCTGGATGTGATAAACTATGTTCAGATAGAAATTGTTCAGTAGAAACATCACTATGTAATCATATCAGTGGTAGCTGTATAGGTGGATGTAAAGAAGGTTTTGGGGGAATTGTCTGCGTTAAAAGATGTGAAGATGGTGTTTATGGAGCAGGATGTAGAAAGAAATGTTCAGATAGAAAATGTAAAGATAGTAATTTACAATGTGAGAGTAAAACAGGAGAATGTATTGATGGATGTCAAATAGGATACCAGTCGATAGATTGTACACAAGGTAAAATTTTGAACTTAATTACTGCATAAGGTTCCACCTTGTAATTTGAAACACTTCTGTTGACCCTGCACAAAAGGTTAGTTTGGTTAAATTTAAATAGGTTGAAAAGCGTTTTTCTAAAATTGTAACAGGGTCGTTAATGGATTCTAGATACAATGAGGAACTTTTGAAAATACGAAAATCACGAATTACATTATCTTTTCCTTAAGGTGCAATTGACCTTATTTTTACTAAAAGTTAATCTCTTCGCAATAATATGCTCGTTTTTTTAATCAACTTTTACCATTGGTTAAGAAATGTACAAAGAACACGTTCGTCTCCAAAAGAAATCTTTTGACGGACTACAAAATATCGTTTATCGTCTCCTATGTTCCTTAGGTCCCCCGTATTAATATAATAATTGGTTTTAATTGGTTTTAAGTACCCCCTGTATCCTCACTAGCGATTCCACTGAAAGGACACCGGACTGCTGTGAACCGTTTTCTTTAAGTTTAACTTGTATTTCAGAAAATGCAGACAAAATCATTATAGCGGCCTGTGTTTCCGTTTGTGTTCTTCTAATCATCATTCTAGTTGTTTTAGTTGTAATGATCATCCGGTAAGATTTTCAGTAAATGTGGATATGCACATACGGGTGGGTTCTGGAAGTCCTTTTTAATTTGGGTATCTTTGAACATATCTTTCCAATCTGGAACTGCAAATCTTTCTTAATTAGACTAATATTTCAAGGGAAGTAAGTAGCCATTTCCAGTCTGCATATTGGTGCACAAGAAGTGCTCAAACACAAAAAAATTTTGTGCGTGAACACTCACAAAGCTACAAGGCTGAAATTGTCCAGCATTATCCACATGGACTATCTGGACATGTCAAAAAAAACAGCACTCAAAAATCAGTTATAGAAAAGAAAATAATTTTTTACACTTTTCGTGCATATTGACCATAGAGGCAAATATGGCCAATAGCCAACTGTTTATAGTAGATCATTAGTTCAGACAAGACCAATTATAATTATATTAAAACAAGATAATCGAGAATTCCAATAATACCACTACAAGGTTTTACCCTTTACACTATACTAAAGTCGTGACCTATATCCAGTGAATTTCGGCCTTCTTAATTCGAGTTATTTTGTTACTATTTGATAATATTTTCAAGAAACCTCGATGACCATCTTTTTAGAACGTAGCCACATAGAACTCTTTTTGCGATCCAATATTAGCCAAATTAAAATTTATCACGTTGATCTGCGAATCCAATCGTATCATGAGAATTTTGCTAAATCCACTAAATATTAGGAAACACTCGGAAATCTTAGAAATCCCCTAAATGGGAGATGGAAAACGTGACCCATAATAAGTCTTCGGAGTAGAGTAATTCGAAGGTTTAAATGGAGGTCAATAGGCACCTCAATATTGGAGCATACCCCCTTTTGAATCTATCTATCTACCCACCGCCGACTGACTTTTCCCTTGATGACCCAAACTCTCTACTCCACACGACTTACCCCTCCCCTGTCTCTTTCCTCAAACGATTTTCTTTTCTTCTTAAAAACCGTCTAGCTGCTTCTGCCATCACCCTTCCAATCGAATTCCTAACTCCGTTTCTTCCCATTTACCCCATCGCCGTTCCTCTTTGTACTCTGTCTGCCTATACTTTCTCGCCATTTCCCTCAGCTAACTGTCCTTTTCGTTTCTCTCTTCTACCAACTAACTCTCTTTCCTTGTTCTCTACTTTCCCGGTCTTTTATCCTACTTAGGGTTCAATTTAAGCCACATCATTGTTTGCTAGTTCAAAGAACCCTTTTTGTAAATTTAAATTTATCTGGACGATCCGCACACATGTTTCAGGTCCTATATATGAAAACTTTGATGTAATAAGAGACGAAGCAGTCAAACCACTACGAAGAGTTAACCAGATGGAACCTTTTTCACCAACTGACGCCCTACAACCATTTGTAACCGTACACGAATCCGAAGCTGCATATCTTCCGGAATATCTTTCAATTAAAGGCTGAAGAAGCTGAAATCAGTCCCAAAATTATGCCAGAAAAATCAGATTTAAACCTGACAGAATTGGAAGAGTTTGTAAAGAAGACTAAATTGAACGTCGGTTTCGATCCATTACATAAGGTACCAGTGCCAGAACAGATTGCTTTATTTCTGTTACCATGTCTGCATATCTCTTCTATCCCCAAACATAATTATTACACAAAACGATCAATATCGACATCACGACTGATATATGCATGACTCAAGCCTTCTGCGTTTACATGGCTATATTGATCCGCTATGTCTTTTCTGGTCAGAATTTAAATATAAATGTCAATTATCAGATAATGTTTAAATCAGCAGCATAGCAAATATGGTAGACCTACTTTGACATTTAAAACAAATCAAGTACAAAAAAAAAAAAAAACATGTTATAAACATTATAATATTTAAATCTATTATTTAGGGATTGACAGATAACTTCTCTTCTAGTTACGATATCTCACATATACCAGAAAACCACAAAAAGAACAGATTCAAAGGGTATTATCCATGTATGTATTTGTTTAATATTCAGATAAATATGTATATCATGGATGTAAAACCCCATTTCATATAGGCGTATGTTACTTATGTCCACCCGTCCGTCCACAATGGCTCGTTAACACTCCTGAAGAAACAATTCTTGACTGATTTTGACGACACTTGGTGCGAGTGTCTTATCATATTCCAATGCAGGTCATATCATAAAGTTTGGCTTCTTGGATAGTGCACACCCAACTATGCTTAAAAAGAAATTTCGTGGAAACACCAGCTCGTAGTTATATCATGTCGAAGCTATGAGCAGTCTTATCATGTAGCGATAATGAGTCGTCTCATGTTGTAGCTGTGTTGAAGAGGTTTTTCTATACTTTACAGATGATGCTACAAGGGTAGTACTGAATAATGTAGCCAGTGACCCACACTCAGATAATA
>NW_008709126.1:0-1174 GCF_000327385.1 Lottia gigantea
AAGATGCATGTTTTTGATTAATTCTTTCTTTGCTTATTGGTATTGGATTTAAAGTTTGAATATAAGAAAACTGATCTAAAATAATTTTGTTATTATCCTGTGTAATTTCGAGGCCAATATATGTAAAAATGCCACAGGCTTGTTTCAGGCCCGAGCCAAGGGGGGGCATGGGAGGGCTTTGCCCCCCATAAATCAAATCTTGCCCCCCCTAGAAAAATGTACCTGTCACTTTTTTAAAATACACCTTTTCTTTTTCCTGAGTCAATAGGAGCGGCAGGTAACTGAGTTTGAGTGAATAGCAAACAGTGGTCATTCTGGTCAGGCATTTTATGGTGGAGTAAATGCACCAGTTAGCTGCTATATTTTGATTATACGTAACGTAAAAATAAGGTTATGGCTTTCAGGACTGCGTTATGCGAAATGGTTCAACAAAATACTAAGTATTCCTATCTGTAGGCCTAGAACTGTTTTTAAATATCTTTTTATTTATTCTGAGTTGAGGATGAAACCAGACATCATAGCTTTTTAAATTTAATTACATTAGAATAGATAATTTGATACAATTGAGTTCGTTGAAAATCATAAAAAGTCTGCAGTAAAGCGTCATTGGTAACAAAATTTTTGGTCTGATACTGGATTGTAATCTGTCCCGTCTCAAAATTCAAAAGATTTGATTGGTTGATTATAAATACTAACTAATAGACATATATTAACCTAAATTGTATTCATATGAATCAAACAACCAAACGTAGGAAAAATGGATAAATATTTGATCAAAAAAGACAAATTGCTTGATGGTTCCGACACTACGACTGAAACTGGTATCAAAACCACAGCGGGCAACACAACGGATGCAGTACCAAGATGCTCTGAAAAGACAGGAGTACCAGGTGACATTGGAAAAGAAGACGTTCCAAAGCAACCGAGAATAAAATTTCCAGCGAAGTCTGGGCGCCATTTTAGTAACAGCTGGTATGATCGATTTCCATGGCTGGAGTATTCAGTGTCAAGGAACGCCCCTTTTTGATTTCCATGTCGGGTGTTTCACAATACATCTGCGGGTGCATAAAAATTCATCACTGAAGGCTACACAGATTGGAAGCATGCTGTAGGTGATACTGGAAAGGGCCTCGAGAAGCATAACAATTGAGGTGTCAAAACAATTCTCCAAGAT
>NW_008709126.1:2360-3378 GCF_000327385.1 Lottia gigantea
CTCATATTCTATTTTAGAAAGAAGCCAATTTACTTTGCACTTTGGCAATAACATTGCCTGAAGAGCGTATATAAGTGCTATAACACGAAGATTTCCATCTTCCTAAGACCTGTATGAGCTGGTCGCCAATGTCTACTCTCTGGGCTGTGGTCGCAGCGCCAATGTGAAAAGAGTGTCCATNTATAATTAGTATTATTAAGACCTAATTTACTTAATAAATACCTCAACTGACTAATAAAATAATCTCATTTTAAAGGAAGACCACTATTAATAACTAAAAAAGATTTTGGGGAACATGGAAAAAGCTTTTTAACAGCTTTAACATAATTCAAAACAGCAAAGTGAGGACATAAAATTTTCCCTGTTTTAATAGTAACACCAGAATTATCCAAATCTGTTTTAGACTTTCTCAAAAAGATTGATACATAAGAATCAAATATTGAGAAATCATCAAAACAAAGATTTACATGTGTATTGAAAGAATTTTTAACTGTGAATTCTCCACAACGAAGGAATCCGAAAAAAGCAAAGCTTCTAACATTAAACTCAAGAACTTATTATAAAGAAAACCAGATCAAAGCAAAAAAACAATATCCTTTAAAATCACATTAGTAATTGGAAGTCTAACCAACTTTTTAACCTCTATATTTTTCTTAATACCATTGAGTAACATTTGGAGTTTTGAATGAAATTTCTCTACTGAATTATCCAGGGGTGAATACCATACAATTTAATGAAAAAATATCTAACAACAAATAGATATAACTTAATAGTAACATATTGCAAATTATGAGATTGATAACAATAAGTAACAAAATACATCAGTAACTTTTCTGATACAGGAGGCATGTGATCATAATTGTTGATCTTATTATGCAAAAGTAAGAGCTTAATATAGTTATCGAAACCAAACTTATATTGCATCTTAGTTTTAGGAGAAATAAATTATCACACAACTTCTCTATGGACAACTCCAAATAACTGACTCACAGCTGGACATGGGTACCTTGATGTCTGT
>NW_008709127.1:0-1751 GCF_000327385.1 Lottia gigantea
TACTTCTAACTTTTATACATGACGTAACCTAAAATATATCAAAATAGTTACATTATCACTTCTAACTATTATACATGACGTAACCTAAAATATATCAAAATAGTTACAACATCGCTTCTAACTTTTATATCAAAATAGTTACATCATCACTTCTAACTGTTATATATGACGTAACCTAAACTATATCAAAATAGTTACAATATCACTTCTAACTTTTATACATGACGTAACCTAAAATATATCAAAATAGTTAAAATCATTACTTCTAACTGTTATACATGACGTAACCTAAACTATATCAAAATAGTTACAATATCGCTTCTAACTTTTATACATGACGTAACCTAAAATATATCAAAATAGTTACATTATCACTTCTAACTTTTATACATGACGTAACCTAAAATATATCAAAATAGTTACATTGTCACGTCTAACGTTTATACATGACGTAACCTAAAATATATCAAAATAGTTACATTTTCACGTCTAACTTTTATACATGACGTAACCTAAAATATATCAAAATAGTTACATTATCACTTCTAACTTTTATACATGACGTAACCTAAACTATATCAAAATAGTTACAATATCACTTCTAACTTTTATACATGACGTAACCTAAAATATATCAAAATAGTTAAAATCATTACTTCTAACTGTTATACATGACGTAACCTAAACTATATCAAAATAGTTACAATATCACTTCTAACTTTTATACATGACGTAACCTAAAATATATCAAAATAGTTAAATTATCACTTCTAACTTTTATACATGACGTAACCTAAGATATATCAAAATAGTTACATTGTCACGTCTAACTTTTATACATGACGTAACCTAAAATATATCAAAATAGTTACATTTTCACGTCTAACTTTTATACATGACGTAACCTAAAATATATCAAAATAGATATTATCACTTCTAACTTTTATACATGACGTAACCTAAAATATATCAAAATAGTTACATTATCACGTCTAACTTTTATACATGACGTAACGTAACCTAAAATATATCAAAATAGTTACATTATCACTTCTAACTTTTATACATGACGTAACCTAAAACATATCAAAATAGTTACATTATCACGTCTAACTTTTATACATGACGTAACCTAAAATATATCAAAATAGTTACATTATCACTTCTAACTTTTATACATGACGTAACCTAAAATATATCAAAATTGTTACATTGTCACTTGTAACTTTTATACATGACGTAACCTAAAATATATCAAAATAGTTACAATATCACTTCTAACTGTTATACATGACTTCAACCTGAAATATATCAAAATAGTTACAATATCACTTCTAACTGTTATACATGACGTAACATAAAATATATCAAAATAGTTACATTATCACTTCTAACTTTTATACATGACGTAATCTAAAATATATCAAAATAGTTACATTATCACTTCTAACTGTTATACATGACTTTAACCTAAAATATATCAAAATAGTAACATTACCACGTCTAACTTTTAAACATGACATAACCTAAAATATATCAAAATAGTTACATTATCACTTCTAACTTTTAAACATGACATAACCTAAAATATATCAAAATAGTTACATTATCACTTCTAACTGTTATACATGACTTTAACCTGAAATATATCACAATAGTTACAATATCACTCTAACTGTTATACATGACTTTAACCTGAAATATATCAAAATAGTTACAATATCACTTCTAACTTTTATACATGACGTAAC
>NW_008709127.1:7940-9568 GCF_000327385.1 Lottia gigantea
GCATAGAAATATCTCAATTAATATAACTCTTTATAACCTCTTCTCATACTTTTCCTGTATTATAGAAATATCTCAATTAAAATAACTCTAAATAACCTCTTCTCATACTTTTCCTAAAATATAGAAATATCTCAATTAATGTAACTTTATATAAACTCTACATAACCTCTTCTCATACTTTTCCTGTAATACAGAAATATCTCAATTAAAATAACTCTACATAACCTCTTCTCATACTTTTCCTAAAATATAGAAATATCTCAATTAATGTAACTTTATATAAACTCTTCTCATGCTTTTCCTATAATATAGAAATATCTCAATTAATATAACTCTATATAACGTCTTCTCATACTTTTCCTATAATATAGAAATATCTCAATTAATATAACTCTATATAACGTCTTCTCATACTTTTCCTACAATATAAAAATATCTCAATTAATGTAACTTTATATAAACTCTTCTCATGCTTTTCCTATAATATAGAAATATCTCAATTAATATAACTCTATATAACGTCTTCTCATACTTTTCCTATAATATAGAAATATCTCAATTAATATAACTCTATATAACGTCTTCTCATACTTTTCCTACAATATAAAAATATCTCAATTAATGTAACTTTATATAAACTCTTCTCATGCTTTTTCTATAATATAGAAATATCTCAATTAATATAACTCCATATAACCTCTTCTCATACTTTTCCTATAATATAGAAATATCTCAATTAAAATAACTCTACATAACCTCTTCTCATACTTTTCCTACAATATAAAAATATCTCAATTAATGTAACTTTATATAAACTCTTCTCATGCTTTTTCTATAATATAGAAATATCTCAATTAAAATAACTCTACATAACCTCTTCTCATACTTTTCCTATAATATAGAAATATCTCAATTAATATAACTCTATTTAACCTCTTCTCATACTTTTCCTATAATATAGAAATATCTCAATTAAAATAACTCTACATAACCTCTTCTCATACTTTTCCTATAATATAGAAATATCTCAATTAATATAACTCTATATAACCTCTTCTCATACTTTTCCTGTATGGCTGTCGATTTGGCTTTAACATCACAAATTTTTCGATTTAAATTGTCTACTTACATATCTCCCATAATTCTCGAATCTTCTGCTCTGACCACCATACTACGTATAAGATTAGAATGGTCGGCCATTTCTGCTGTTAATTTCTGTCTGACTGAATGATAGTCATCAACCTGTAAAACAAAGTTTTTTACCTGCCATTACATCATTTGTTTACAACTGATACAGGACTGCTGTTTATTGTCCCATTAAAACGACTAAAAGCTTTTTCAATATCAGCCCTTCAAACCTGCAACCTCCAAACAAGGTTGAAAAATCCAAAGGTATTATCTCGACCTTCGCTAGACTTACACATTAGTGAGGAAGAAACTAACTCACTGAGCTATTGCAGCTCCATTTAAGAACAAATGTGGATATGAAATGTAGTCAAAAATATACAAATGTATCAAGCAATGTGATCATATAAGATATATAAGTTAACCTTGACAAGAACTTTCTTCTAAAGTCTCCATCTCTGTAGGATATTCTACCAGTGACTGTAATCTTCTATTTTCAGGAA
>NW_008709128.1:0-1192 GCF_000327385.1 Lottia gigantea
TATATTTCATCCAAAACCTCCAACAATTCCATTATTTTCAAAAAAGGTTAGAGTTCAGGTAAGGGTTGGTTTTAAAAATTGAAGTTTAACCTTTTGTTTAAAGGGAGGTAGGTATTTAAAATCATTTTATTTAAAAAGAAAAAGAATAAAAAAAGTGTCTAAATAAGATATAAAACTAGAACAGTACTGATGCAGGGTGTGTTACAACATTCAGGTACATACGAAGATGGTCTATTGCAATTACATTGATGTAAATACTTTTCTGCATCTCTAAATGCAAATATCCAAAAGTGCCTAGAGTTTCATGTATATTGACTAGGAATAAAAGAATGTTTGTCAATTAATAAAGACCAAGTTTCATGAAATCCGGATAAGAAATAAGAAAATTGGTAATGCGCATGCGCACAACAAAAAAATTGTTATTTCCACTGAATTTATTGGATTACACACTTACATAGCAAGTTTGATTAAATTCGGATAAGAAGTAAGAAAGTTTGTAATGCGCATGCGCACAACAAAAATTCAATATTTCAATCAAATTTAGAATTCGATTGTTCACATACATACCAAGTTTGGTGAAATTCGGATAAGAAATAAGAAAGTTGGTAATGCGCATGCGCACAACAAAAATTCCATATTTCCATCAAATTAAGAATTGGATTATACACATACATACCAAGTTTGATTAAATTCGGACAAGAAATAAGAAAGTTGGTAATGCGCATGCGCACAACAAAAATTCAATATTTCCATCAAATTTCGAATTGGATTATACACATACATACCAAGTTTGATTAAATTCGGATAAGAAGTAAGAAAGTTTGTAATACGCATGCGCACAACAAAAATTCAATATTTCCATCAAATTTACAATTGGATTGTACACATACATACCAAGTTTGGTGAAATTCGGATAAGAAATAAGAAAGATGGTAATGCGCATGCGCACAACAAAAATTCAATATTTCCATCAAATTTAGAATTGGATTGTACACATACATACCAATTTTGATGAAATTCGGACAAGAAATAAGAAATATGGTAATGCGCATGCGCTCAACAAAAATTCGATATTTCCATCTAATTTAGAATGGGGTTATACACATACATACCAAGTTTGATGAAATTCAGAAAAGTTAGAAAGTTAGTAATGCGCATTCGCACTACGCAAATTCGATATATCCGTCAAATT
>NW_008709128.1:2573-3376 GCF_000327385.1 Lottia gigantea
CTAATTTAGGTTTTTGGAATCGTTGCAGGAATCTGCTCTTTGGGCCCTGAGCGTAACTCGGACACACCTATCTGCATGCAATAATTAAAGTTCTTGAGACACTTAGAAAAGACCGTTTGTTCTTGGACTCTTCGACTTCTTAATTTTTTTCCAATTTTTATCATAGTTGTAGCGCATGGGGCAGCTTTTGGTGACATGAGTATGCTGTTGACTTGTGCTGAAGAAGATTTTTTGAGTGAAATAAGACTGTTTCCTTTTGAAAAAGAGTGAATTTTGCTGAAAAAAGAGTGAATAAGTTGCAAATTTTGGGTGAATTGGACAAACTTGCTATCTAGGAGACTGAAAAGATCAAATATAGTCAATTTGAGAGTTAAATATGCCTTTTTATTGACTTATTTTAGGAATTTAAGGTTGTAATATTGCGGTTAAGCAATGTTACGAAAGCACAGGCACAGGTATGTAGGCGTAACCTCTAGTGATAGAGCAATGTTTGTGAAGTTAGTTTAAAAGAATGATATAGAATATTTGAAATGCAAATCCATTATCTTCCGAATCTGAAATATATAAGAGGAATACTGGTTCCAACAGGAACATTAATAACCATGGAAATCATGATAAATATTTTTACTGGTGAAACTGAGGAATTGTCCTATATTAAATGAAAAGGAAAATGCGTATTTCATATAAAAAATATATATAATTTATTAAGTGAAAATAGTATACATGTATGATATTTTTGCGAGGAAACTCTTCAATTGCAAGTTATCATAAATAAGAATTATTAATTAAAGGAAATGTACTAA
>NW_008709129.1:0-3375 GCF_000327385.1 Lottia gigantea
ATTTTAAAGATGAAAGTAAAGGAGAGACTGGATGACCTTTCTATAATGAAGTCAATGTGGTTAACTCTGTATCTTCTAGCAAAATACAAATTTGATATTTTATTAGACTAGGCTAGGCTACAAATTTCAATGTTTTATCTCTATATTGTTTGGAAAAGAAACTTTATAAGGTTTATATATGATGAAAGCATATAAACTAGTGTCCAAAAGAAACGATACCACCTGTTTGCAACGACATAAAAGAAAAACTAAACAATGCAGAAGTTTAGGATTGGTGTTATGCTTTTGAGAAATCCTTTCACAACATCTGTACAAAAATTTCATTTCAATAAAATCTGTACAACCAATATGACAAGCCTTTAAAGATGGGTGGGTTCGAAAAAAGAACATTTCGTTAGAGCACTGATCACAGAAACAACGGGAAATGTCACACCACACGTCACAAAGTCAAGTCAGTAGCGGGTATGTCCACCGTGAGCATCAGTACATGCCAGAACACGTCTACGGACTGATGCCGTCAAATGTCTGATGACGTTGGGAGTGATGCGTTGCCATTCCTTGAGGAGACATCGTTCCAAGTCTTGGACGTTGACTGGAGGCACACGGCGACGTCGGATTTGCCGATCGAGGTGGTCCCATAAGTGTTCGATGGGATTCATGTCCGGTGAACATGCGGGCCATGGCAAAACCTGTACGTTGGCATTGGCAAGGAAGTTCTGTGTCAATCTTGCTGTGTGTGGACTTGCATTGTCATGTTGGAAAAGGAGTCCACAAGGCTGTTGCTGAATAAATGGCACCACAACAGGCCGTAGAATGTCATCAATATAACGCTGTGCATTCAGGTTTCCACAAATTACGACAAGCCTCGTTTTGACGTCACCACATATGCCACCCCAAACCATTAACCCTCCACCTCCAAACGGCCGGACCTGTTGGATACAGTTAAGCGCCAAACGTTCACCAAATCGTCGGTATACAAGCTGCAGTCCATCGTTTTTGAAGATGAGGAATCTGCTCTCATTAGAGAACATAACACGTGCCCAGTCCCGCCGTTGCCAACGTCGAACTCGCCTGGCTCAGATCTGTCTGTTTTTCCGGTGTCGAGGTGTCAGGAGCGGTCCGCGGTAGGGATGACGTGGCCGGATACCATACTGCCGTAGTCTCCTGTAGACGGTCTGTCGACTGATCCTGTGTCCCAGTGCTGTAGCCGCCGTGGACGTTGCTGTTACGGTGCGGTTCCTCAGGTGTAATACCCGGATGTAACGATATTCACGGGGCGTGGTTACTCGTGGTCTTCCACTCCTGGGCCTGCCTGACGTCTGACCTGTCTGACGTAACCGCTGCATCAACCTGGTGATAGTGATGCGTGCGCAGCCCAACCTTCTGGCGACGTCGACGTGTGTCGCTCCTTGTTGGACCATTCCAACAGCTCTCTCTCTCTCGATGGCTGTCAAACGTGTCATATCTTGTGTTCTTTTTGTTGCTGTGATATCAACGTGTCTGATCAGCCGTTTTATACAGTTTTTATGCACGTGCAGAACATGCTAGAGAGGGAAATGTCACTTTCACGAAATTTACGTTTTTTCCCGGAAGTGATCACGTGTTCCCGGTATTTTTGTCGACTATGCTGTGTTTGGGATGTGCAATACGAATTGGCATGTTTTCATATTAGACAATTCACTTAGTAAAAAACAATTTTGAAAATAAGTTGGTATCGTTTCTTTTGGACACTAGTTTATGTTTAGTTAATATGGACTATTTGTATGTTTTTTGTTCAAGATTTAGTTAAAATCATGTTATATAACATATTACATTTAATATTACATGTTATAATACATGTTATTTAATACATGTTATATTATATGTTATAATACATGTTATATTACATGTTATATTACATGTTATAATACATGTTATATTACATGTTATATTACATGTTATATTACATGTTATAATACATGTTATATTACATGTTATATTACATGTATATTACATGTTATATTACATGTATATTACATGTTATAATAAATGTTATTTAATACATGTTATATTATATGTTATAATACATGTTATATTACATGTTATATTACATGTTATATTACATGTTATAATAAATGTTATTTAATACATGTTATATTATATGTTATAATACATGTTATATTATATGTTATAATACATGTTATATTATATGTTATAATACATGTTAAATTACATGTTATATTACATGTTATATTACATGTATATTACATGTATATTACCTGTTATATTACATGTATATTACATGTTATAATAAATGTTATTTAATACATGTTATATTATATAATACATGTTATATTACATGTTATAATAAATGTTATTTAATACATGTTATATTATATGTTATAATACATGTTATATTACATGTTACAATACATGTTATAATAAATGTTATAATACATGTTATAATACATGTTATGTAATACATGTTATATTAGTTGTTATAATACATGTTATAATACATCACAATATTTATTACACAGTGCACAGCTTTGTTACATTATACTGTATAAAATGGTATATGAGAAGTAAATGTTAAAATGGACTCATATTAACATAACCATGTTCCTTTACAAAATCACAGGTCCATTATAATAAAACATGACTTGAAATACACACCGATCAGAAGTCTTGCTTGTGTAGATACTTAAAATCTTTTATACTATTATTATGGATATATGTAGAATATTTATTACTTTCAATGTGGTTCTCACACCATTAAATCTAACAGCACTTAGAAATATATAGTTCTAACTTCATGATCTAGGCCGGTGCTTTTTATGGCAATTTTATTCTCATATCACCATTATCAGGAATATAATAATTGTTTGATTTATCTATAACTTGTGATGCTAATATAACATTGAAGGATTGAAGGATGGATTGTAGACATCAAAGTTATATTGATCTAAAGAAGAGAGTTATATTGGCCTGATAGATAGTTTTAGAAGTTATCTATATTTTTAATGTAATTGTCAGTACCAGACACTAGTTTGTGTCTATCACTTGTCTTATTGATTATAATAACAACTTAACATCCTTCCTCCCCCTAGTCTTTATTATATCTCTCTTTATTACTCTTCTTAATCACAAACATTTCTATTCAAATCCCAATACGATATATAAATATTGGTTGTAACTGTAACCAGCAAGGCAGGTTATGCTTTAATTGAAAAAGTATAATTAAAAAGCAGAATTTTTGTTACTTGTGTTATTCTCAGGGCAGGGCCTCTTCTTAATACAAACAGTTCTATTCAAATCCCAGTATGATATTCATTGTGTTGCTAGCAAGACAGGTAATGCATTAATGAGAAGCTGAACTTTCTCAGTTATTGATCA
>NW_008709130.1:0-1415 GCF_000327385.1 Lottia gigantea
AGTATATTTTATATTACATATAAACGAAGCATATTTTATATTACAGATAAACCAAGAATATTTTATATTACAGATAAACGAAGCATATTTTATATTTCTGTTGTTAGATAAACCAAGTATATTTTATATTACATATAAACCAAGTATATTTTATATTACAGATAAATGAAGTGTATTTTATATTTCTGTTGTCAGACAACCAAGTATATTTTATATTACAGATAAACGGAGTATATTTTATATTACATATAAACGAAGTATATTTTATATTTCTATTGTTAGATAAACCAAGCATATTTTATATTACAGATAAACGAAGTGTATTTTATATTACAGATAAACCAAGCATATTTTATATTACAGATAAACGAAGTATATTTTATATTTCTATTGTTAGATAAACCAAGTGTAAAGATAGAACCTGAAGTATCTGGTAACTATAAAATAATAGAAGGTAATACAGTAGAATTAAAGTGTATTGTAACTGATGCTAATCCTAATGGTAGTTTGAGTTATAAATGGTATAAAGATACAACAACTACTCCTACAGGACAAGTTGGTTCTACAGTTCAAATATCACAGAAAGGAATATATACATGTTCTGTTTCTAATGGAATTGGTACACCAGGAATATCAGATTCTATTACTATAGATGTTTTATTTCTACCAAGAGTTACCCTGATACCACAATATAGTATTATAGAATCTAATACCCTCACTATACCCTGTATAGCTACATCTAATCCTGTACCTAATAATTATACTTGGTCCGGACCTAATAACCTGTTCCAATCTCAACAGAATTTAACTATATCTAGTATCAATAGAGATCAAACAGGACAATATACATGTACAGTTAGTAATATCATGATACCAACTACTGGTGGACAACAAACTAGTATGGTAACTGATGATACATTCGTTACAGTTTTGTGTAAGTGTTAATGTTTTCTTTGATGATATCCAATCATTTGCATAATTTTATGTACTTTCAACAATCAAATATTTATACTTTTTTTCTTTCTGACAAGAGAAAGAGTTATAGAAGATGTTAATGTATATGGACAGGTTTTAGTTTTTGTTATTTTTTTTCGATTTTAAATTATGATTCCAAAATCGGAGAGAAATACACTTATTGCCGTTTTGTTTTGTTCCTCGATAAACCAACATGATACATTTTTTTCTCTATGCCTAATTTACTACCTTTTAAAAAATACTTCATTTAGCTGCACCAAATCTGCCTAGTACCATAACCATTCAACCGCCACAATCCATAATTTGTGTTGAGTGGACACCAGGATTTAATGGAGGAGCATCACAAAGTTTTATAGTTCAACATTCTACTGATGATAAAATATGGGTCAATTCGTCCACAATACCAAATGGTATCAATAATGACCGAGTTGACTATTGTA
>NW_008709130.1:25577-27621 GCF_000327385.1 Lottia gigantea
TTATGCTATTATGATCTTTACTAGCTCGTTGAAAACTTTTAATCAATATTTTTCTTCGGTTTGTGTTGATCGATATGTAGATTTCAGGTGTGAAAATTTACCATCTTATATCGGTTTAATATTTTTTCAACATTGCATTTAATAAAAATGACAATTACTTTTCAGAATAAAGTTATGGAGAGATAGTTCGGAAATACAAACTGTGAAAAATGTACTACAGATTGACCATCAAGAGTGTATTACCTTTTTCTTAGAATAACTCAATTATAGTGTCTACTATTTATTTGTTATACTAATTTCAATATCAAAATATTTTAAATAGTGCCCAATACATTAAATGCGGGGCGATATAGAAATTATTTTATACTATATATTGTATAATCATATATTTTGTATATATTTTGTATTACCTGCGATGTTGCTTTTAGTAGTTTTTGTAGTCATTAAATGACTTTTTCTGTGATATGGTTTTTATCGTCTTGTTTTGTTGTCACTATGTGACTCCTTTCTGTGATATTGATAGGTGTTATATTGTTTTAATGTTTTATTATTTTATCGTATTCTGGAGCCATATAGCCCGTATGGTGCTGATGCTCCTTAATGCATTTCATTTCATTTGTATTTTGTGTAATTTTACATTGCTTGATGTATTTGTATCTCATCGATATGTGTACCTAATAATTCATAATTTCATTAGCACTGCATCTAGAGTAAAATTTGCTCATTGAAATAAAAACAGTACTAAAACAAACAAAACATTAAAAACAAACAATGATTAATCTATCCAAATTTAAAATAGAGATCCGACTGTCTTAAAAAAGCCACAACCTTCTCATAAAGAGAAGGTTGCGCAAATAATTGATGTAGGTAGTGCTGGGATCTCAAAGGTTTGAGATGCTTGCACTCAATCAGAATGTGTTTCACTGTCAGGCGGACCTGGCAGTGCTCACAGACTGGTTGACGCTCTCGCTTGAGCAGATAACAGTTGGTGAGGTGAGTATGACGAAGTCGAGAGCGACACAAAACAACTTTATTCCTCCTGTTGGCAACAATAGGAGGAGGGCCAGTCTCCTAAGAAAGGCTTGATGGCATGAAGTTTGTTTGCGCCTGCAGCATCCCATCTTTGCTGCCATCGTTGTTGAATAAAAATCCTTATAACCGACTTAAAGTCAGTATAAGGTAAGAAAAATGGGGAAACAGCCTTAGCCGCCGCATCTGTCATGTCATTCCCCCGTATATTCATGTGACTGGGGAGCCAACAAAGGACAATGTCCTTTTTCGGCCCAGAGAGCTTGTATATATCCCCGATTATTGGGTGTACAAGCTGGATGTTATTAATAGCTTGTAATGAGGACAAAGAATCAGAAAATATACTACCTTTTTTATGATGTAGAGGACTGAAAGAACTCAAGTGCCTGTAAAATGGCAATGAGTTCTGCTGTGAAAATGGAGGCTGCTGATGGTAAAGCTACAGATAGAACTTCGGATGGTGTAACTGTAGCGGCTGCTACCTTATCACCATCATTAGACCCATCTGTATAGAAAGGAGCAAAATCCCTATATTTAGACCTGAAGACAACAGAGCTTGTCTGTGACTTCTCGTTGCTCGATAGACTATTTGGAGTGGAGCAATTGACCAAGGTGGAATAGTGGTCATGGCAAAGTCCGCAATACTGTCGTGGCTTATACCAGCCGCTGACATAAGAGGGAATCAAGATTTGACTCATCGTTCCGAATGTTAAAAGTTTGTGCATAATGAATGCGAGGATTAGATTCAGTAGTACGAATAGGGCTTATAGATCCAATACAGGTCCAACCGGGTTGGCCAACGATTTCCTAGTGTGACCTATATACTTGTTCAGAATTCAAACCAATAAATAAGTCGATATGAATTGGATGTGATATATCTGGAAACAGGTTTCCACAAAGGTGTGTCCAATTGTACGAATGACGTAACCAGTCGATTAGTCAAACAGTCCACACCTACTTACATCAAAAGTTACCTCATGCGATTACAAGGATGCAAACCTAATTTGTGTTTGAC
>NW_008709130.1:33388-38659 GCF_000327385.1 Lottia gigantea
CGTTTTGTTTTGTTCCTCGATAAACCAACATGATACATTTTTTTCTCTATGCCTAATTTACTACCTTTTAAAAAATACTTCATTTAGCTGCACCAAATCTGCCTAGTACCATAACCATTCAACCGCCACAATCCATAATTTGTGTTGAGTGGACACCAGGATTTAATGGAGGAGCATCACAAAGTTTTATAGTTCAACATTCTACTGATGATAAAATATGGGTCAATTCGTCCACAATACCAAATGGTATCAATAATGACCGAGTTGACTATTGTATAGAAGGATTAGAACCAGATACTAGTTATTATATCAGAGTGATAGCTAGTAATAAATATGGTGAAAGTATGACAGGTATGATTTGTCAGATAGAATCTTATTAACTTCGAGACAAAATAGATCTTAAATACTGGACATCAGACATTCGTGACGTAAGTATTGTTGGCACAGCCTTTTGGAAAGTAAAAATAATCATGTTATTTTGAATTTTAGCTAGTTTTCTGGGATTTAACAAGTCCGCCGACTGCAGTAAGAATATTAATAGTGGTGACACCAATGATATCAATACTAGTTATAACAATGGACTTGGTGCTGGTATTGGAATAGGTGTAGGGATATCTATAGCTATAGCAGTGATGGTTGCTACAGCAATATTTATTTATAGATATTGGTCAGGTCTGAGATTAATATTATTTGCTAAGATTCTGGTTCTGGCAACACACTTAAAAATTGATATTTGCTATGTATGTTGATGTTTTTCCATATCAAAATTCTTTAAAGATGGTAATTAAAGTTAACAGATTGCAACTAATTAATGTGTTAACTTGGATTATTGCTAGAAAAGATTGGAAGAAGCAAACATGTTCTCTTCTTTTATTTAAGGCAAACGAAAGAAAGATGAAGAAAAGTAAGTTTTTACATTCGAAAAAATAAACGTGTTTTTAATAACTGATCTGGCAGTTTAAGATTAATTTGATGCTAAATTCTCTGCTTACATAGTTTTGTTTCATTCCCTTATATCAATTTATAAATTCGTTCTGTCCGAGCGAAGGTAACCAAAAAAAGTGACACAATGTTAGTCAAGCAATCAACACTGTATATAATCTTAGTTTATTGAATTGTAATCTCAGTCATATATATATATATACTTATATTATTTTATAGCTACGCTGGGATTAATACTACGACAAGATCTGGTAAATAGTTTCTTTTCATTTGTGTCTTTTATATGTCTTTCTAATTCAAAGTGTTAGGCAATTGTTAAGAGGCACATAGAGAGTTGATAACCTTCAGCTATACTTTGTAGGCATATTATTTGTGCAATGAAAAGGAAAATCTACTATTGAAGTAGACATTAATTACATTTTATGTAAATTTTAAGATAATTTGGTACATTAAGAAACAGTTGATATTGTGTTTGATAAAACTGCATGTAGATCATTTATAATATTTAGATAGCTTGCCAGGCAAGGTAATATAAACCCACTGGCAGAGTTGATTTAAAATAAAAATATTTGGCAGTACAGTAACAATCACCAGTATGAAATATTCAAACTTCAGTCATACACTTCTTTTGAGTTTTTTGGGGTGATACTGTATAACATTACGGAATTTCATCAAAGTACATCAAAAATTGTGCCTTCCAGAGTGTTTATCTTCCATCTTTGGTTGATTACAAACAATTGTACCCAGTTTTGTGAAGAATTGTGCCTTCTAGATTGTTTATGGGCCAAAAATTGAACGCTTTTTCAAGAACAAGGGCAATATTTAAAACTAAATATTTTTCGATTTTTCTGATTTTCAATAGGGTTCATCCTTGGTTGATTACAAACAATCGTACCCAGTTTTGTTAAGAATTGTGCTTTCTAGAGTGTTTACGAGCAATTGTGGACGAACCGACGGATGGACATGGGTGACGACAAAAATGTAGTACAATACTTAAAGGACGGTTATCCAGATATTTTAACAAAAATACATTAATTTATTGATCAAAATATCTTTTAAATGAATTTAAGTGCACAAATAGATGAATATTGTATTCTTTCACCAAAAATCACTTGTCATTTTTCTATCGATGATCTGAAGGCGTGACAACAAGAATGACGAAAATCATTGCAAATGTATTTATAACTAAAATTTTAAATTTAAATTTTAATTTGTATTAGTCACAAAGTTCTTTTCTATTTGTTTTAGATGACACACAAACATACCAAGAATTAGATACAGTCAACAATACAGCTAGAATACAATCAGATAATAGTTCTAATGTTGATAGAAACGATGCTAATATAGATGATATTAGACCATATGCTAATCTTGGTAAAAGTTAACAGAGGTACAAATATCAGGTTTTACCAAATTGATGTTTGATGATGAGGAATAGATAATTATGATACATTATGCTATTTATGATCTTTACTAGTTCGTTGAAAACTTTTAATCAATCTTTTTCTTCGGTTTGTGTTGATTGATATGTAGATTTCAGGTGTGAAAATTTACCATTTTATATTGGTTTGATTTTTTCAACATTTCATTTAATAAAAATGACAATTACTTTTCAGAATGAAGTTATGGAGAGATAGTTTGGAAATACAAACTGTGAAAAATGTACTACAGATTGACCATGAGGCGTGTATTTCCTTTTTCCTTTTTCTTAGAATAATTTAATTATAGTGTCTGTTTATTTGTTAAACTTTTTTCAATATCAAAATATTTTTACAGTTAAAATAGTGCCCAATACATTAAATGTGGGGCGATATAGAAATCATTTTATACTATATATTGTATAATTGGCATCTTTATCACCATTTGCCATCGCCAAAAGAATAACTGGTCTGGCTAGCGAGCCCAAATCCATTAAAAAAAACTTCGTAACGGGTCTTTATTGCTCGAATGCCACCGTAAGATACACTCGGAATTATTATTAAAATCAACATTTTTAGTCAATATTCCTATCACTGTCTCACCGCATTCTTCTCTGAACTCCTCTAAGGGTGTTGTACGGCACCCTGACCTTAGTGGTTGTTCTTCAGAAGAAATGAAGAAAGAACTAAAAGATATTGGAGTCACGAACGTTGATCGAATTTCCATCCGTCGTGACGGCCAACTTATACCTACCAATACATTTATTCTTCTTTTTGACAGACCCGAATTACCATCAGAAATAAAAGTAGGTTATCTAAATATTAAAGTGTCACCTTTTATTACTAACCCTCTCAGGTGTTTTAACTGTCAGCGCTTCGGGCATGGAACTCGGACTTGCAAAAGTCCGTTGCGATGTGCGCGTTGTGGCAAGTCTGCGCATGACAGCAAGGATTGTAGTGATACTCCTTGCTGTTGTAACTGTGATGGAAACCATGTCGCTTTTTCCAAAGACTGCCCTAAGTGGAAACTGGAAAAGCGCATCCAAAAAATTAAAGTAGAAACCAGAGTTTCCTATCCCGAAGCGCGAAAGGCTGTAGAGGGAGAAGTTTCCTCTACTCGTTCTGGAAAGACTTTCGCTAGTGTTGTCAAGGCTTCTACTAGATCCATAGAATGCCAAACCGACATCTCATGGCTGAAACGTTTACCATCTGCGTCTTTAGCCTTGATACCATCTGATCCGGAGGCAACTGCATCTACATCATCAGCTACTCAGACACCTCAAATTGAGAAGTCAAGAGATGGTAATAGTAATGCAAGTCAGCCAGCTAAAGACGTTCAACCGAAAGGGACTGGTAAACTGTCAAGACAAGCTAAACATAGTGAAAGTCTTTCCAAAAATGACAAGATAACCAAGAAACATGGATCCGTCTCCAAAAATGGAGGTAGAGATCTTTTGAAGTCTGCCATATCTGATAGTATAGATATGGAGGCTTCCGAGGTTGATGCGGAAGTTCTCAACCCCCCTTACCGCAAACCTGGTAGTCCAGTCAAACCATCCTGACAATGCATCAAAAAAATAATATAATACAATGGAATTGTCGAGCTTTAAGTCATAATCTTAATGAAGTTCAGCTATTAATGCAACAATACAATCCGTTGGCTATTTGTCTCCAAGAGACTTTCCTCAAGCCAATGGATTTGCGTTTAGTGCCATTTAAACATTTTGTTTCCTACCACCATTATGGCACTGGTGATGATAAGGTCTCGGGCGGTGTTTCTATTATTGTCAATAGGAATGTCGCCCAGTCCGAAATCACACTCAGTTCTCCTCTGCAGGTAATAGCCGTGCGAGTTACACTCCACGTACCTATTACCATTTGTTCCATCTACTTACCACCAAGCTTATCATTGAAACTGAGAGAATTGGATGACCTTGTTGCCCAGCTTCCTTCTCCTTACATTTTGTTAGGAGATTTCAATGGTCACCATTCTTTCTGGGGCAGCTCCGATGATAATAGCAAAGGAAAATTAATAGCTGACTTTATTTATGACAATGATCTTTGCATCTTTAATGACGAATCGCCTACGCATTTCTGCTCAAAAAACAAAACTTTTTCTCATCGAGAAATGAAGTTGTTTAGTGTCGCTCTCGTCTTGGACATACTCACCTCACCAACTGTTATTTGCTCAAGCGAGAGCCTCAACCAGTCTGTGATCACTGCCAGATCCGCCTGACAGTGAAACACATTCTGATTGAGTGTAAGCATCTCAAACCTATAAGATCACAGCACTACCGTGTTGTTTCTTTAATTCAGCTTTTTGCGCAACCTTCTCTTAGAGAAGGTTGTGGCTTTTTTAAAACAAACAGGTCTTTATTTTAAATTTTAAATAGATTAGTCATTGTTTGTTTTAAATATTTTGTTTGTTTTTAATACCACCATGTGGTGTATTACTTGTGATATTGTTTTTAGTGTTTTTTTTTAGTCATTAAATGACTTTTTCTGTGATATGGTTTTTATCGCCTTTTTTTGTTGTCACTATGTGACCTTTCTGTGATATTGATAGGTGTTTTATTGTTTAAGTTTTTTTATTATTTTAACGTATTCTGGAGCTATATAGCCCGTTAGGTGCTAATGCTCCTTAATGCATTTCATTTCATTTTCATTTCATTTAGACGGGGGGTTGATGGCTCTCTGTATGTTGATGACTTTCAGATGTGTTATGGCTCTACAAACATGCAGACGATTGAGCGTCAGTTGCAGCTTTGCTTAAACAACTTACAGCAATGGGCAACTGACAATGGATTTAGGTTTTCGAAATCCAAGACCGCCTGCATGCATTTCTGTAAACGTAGAGGATTACACCTTGACCCACAGCTACTATTGGACGGTGCTGCCAATCCTTTTGTAC
>NW_008709130.1:38709-41028 GCF_000327385.1 Lottia gigantea
TAGTCTACCAGCTAAAGACGTTCAGCCGAAAGGGACTGGTAAGCATTCCAGACAAAAGCATAGCGAAAGTCTTTCTAAAAATGACAAGTCCGGCAAAAAAATGGATCCTCCTCCAAAAAGGGAGTAAGAGATCTTTTGAAGTCTGCCATATCTGATAGTATAGATATGGAGGCTTCCGAGGTTGATGCGGAAGTTCTCAACCCCCCTGACCGCAAACCTCGTAGTCCAGTCAAACCACCCCGACAATGCATCAAAAAATAATATAATACAATGGAATTGTCGAGGTTTAAGTCATAATTTTAATGAAGTTCAGCTATTAATGCAACAATACAATCCGTTGGCTATTTGTCTCCAAGAGACTTTCCTTAAGCCAACGGATTTGCGTTTAGTGCCATTTAAACATTTTGTTTCCTACCACCATTATGGCACTGGTGATGATAAGGTCTCGGGTGGTGTTTCTATTATTGTCAATAGGAATGTTGCCCAGTCCGAAATCGCACTCAATTTTCCTCTGCAGGTAATAGCAGTGCGAGTTACACTCCACGTACCTATTACCATTTGTTCCATCTACTTACCACCTAGCTTATCATTGAACCTGAGAGAATTGGATGACCTTGTTGCCCAGCTTCCTTCTCCTTACATTTTGTTAGGAGATTTCAATGGTCACCATTCTTTCTGGGGTAGTTCCGATGATAATACCAGAGGAAAATTAATAGCTGACTTTATTTATGACAATGATCTTCGCATCTTTAATGACGAATCGCCTACGTATTTCTGCTCAAAAAACCAAACTTTTTCTCATCTAGATCTGACAATTAGCTCTCCATCTTTGTTCCAAGATTTTTCTTGGAGTGTCCACGACGATCTCTGCCACAGTGATCATTATCCTGTAATTCTACGGAATGATGGTCCTTCGCCAGTAGACAGGCCACAAAGATGGAAACTCTCCAAAGCTAATTGGCCTCTCTTTGAGGCTCTTTGCATTTCTTCTTTTTCTCAAGATGATCTAGATGTGGCAGAAGACCCGATGGAAATATTTACCACCATCTTACAAGATATATCGGGTCAGGCGATTCGTAAAACCTCGACAGCTCCAAAACGATTCAATAAACCATGGTTTAACGAAGACTGCAAGACAGCACTTAAAGAACGTAATCGTGCTCTGCGACTGATTGAACGTTCTCCTACCGCTGACAACATGGCCTCTTTCCGCATTGCACGGGCGAAAGCCAGGCGGACTATCCGCCAAGCAAAGAGGTCGTCATGGCAGGAGTATGTTTCAAGGATCAACAGTCGCACGTCTTCCAAATCAGTCTGGGATAGGATCCGTAGGATCAAGGGTAAAGCGGATACAATATCTGTGAACCATTTAGAGGTAGATGGTTCAACTCTCACTACTCTTCCAGATATTGCTAATTCCTTAGGCCATAATTTTTCTTATAATTCTTCCTCTAACTTTTCCTCGGATGCTTTTCGGAGAGTGAAACTCCGGGAAGAGAGGAAAAGACTTAATTTTGCATCAAAAAACGAGGAATATTATAATGATAAATTTACGATCTCGGAATTAAAGTTTTCTTTGAAACAGGCTGATGATACAGCTACTGGGCCTGATGATATACATTATCAGATCCTCAAATATCTCCCTTACCCAACATTAAAAAAACTTTTATGTATATTCAACCAGATTTGGGATGACGGTGTATTTCCTCCATTTTGGAGAATCGCTACCATTGTACCCATTCCTAAACCTGGTAAAGATCCTACGAATCCTACTAATTACCGCCCTATTGCATTAACCAGCTGCATATGTAAAACCATGGAACGAATGATCAATCGAAGGCTCGTTTGGCACCTTGAGTCAAACAATCTTCTTACCAACCTCCAATGTGGATTTCGGTCCCAAAGCAGCACTCTTGATCATCTCGTTAGATTTGAATCGTTTTTCAGGGATGCCTTCATCCAAAATAAACATCTTGTAGCCATATTCTTTGATTTGGAGAAGGCTTATGACACCACTTGGAGATATGGCATTCTTCGTGATCTCTTTGACTTCGGTCTCAGAGGAAGATTGCCATTATTCATCTCCAATTTCCTACATGATAGGACGTTTAAGGTTCGACTTGGCTCCATTTTTTCAGATCCTTTTCCTCAGGATAATGGAGTTCCACAGGGTAGCATATTATCCGTTACCCTGTTCTCTATTAAAATTAATTCTATCACGTCGTGCCTTAGACGGGGGGTTGATGGCTCTCTGTACGTTGATGACTTTCAGATGTGTTATGGCTCTACAAACATGCAGACAATTGAGCGTCAGTTGCA
>NW_008709130.1:41078-43010 GCF_000327385.1 Lottia gigantea
TTAATTTTCTGATTATTTGTCCTCATTACAAGCGATTAATAACACCCAGCTTGTACACCCAATAATCGGGGATATATACAAGCTCTCTGGGCCGAAAAAGGACTCTCCTATTGTGCCAACAGGAGGAATGAAATTGTTTTGAGTCGCTCTCGACTTGGTCATATTCACCTCACCAACCGTTATCTGATCAAGCGAGAGCCTCAACCAGTCTGTGAGCCATATAGCCTGTTTGGTGCTGATGCTCCTTAATGCATTTCATTTCATTTCAAAATCATCCGATGGGAATCCACCGACACGAAAGTATTTCTGGATTGTTGATTCTAATGTTTCTCGCCAAGCTTCACTATCCATCGAATAGCATGTGATTTCTCGACATAATTCGGTGGCCGACTTTACAGAGTCTATCTTCATTAATGGTGAATCATTATTTTATTATGATTAAAATCTAATTGCTACTATGACTAAACACTAAAATCTATATATAAATAATGCATATAAAATTGAGCTGGACTATATTTTCACCTGATGATGTAAAGGAATTTTTATAGAGACCATTCTGAATTTAAAAACACAGATATTGAAAATGGTTTTCACTCAGAATAGTTCAACTAATTGAAATGAAATGAAATGTGCAATTGTGCATCAGCGCCATAACGGGATATAGTCCCTGAATGCCATAAAAAAAAAAGTCAAAATGACAAACAAAAAGGTTGAGTGTCAGAACACTAATACTGAACAAGGGTCAAACATCTTCAATCTTACATATTTATATAATTACAAATATTTACAATAAAATACAAAATTTAGACGAAAACGAATATATAAGAATAAGAAAAGAGGAATGACCGAGGGATAAAAGATTGAAAAGTGGAATAAACTTTATTTCAATGATATGTTTCTGATCTGTGTGACATCAAATTGAATCACAAACTGATCGTTGAAATTTAAATAACCATTGTTTTTATCTGTGAGTTCCGCCCAGATGATATGATCCCACCATTCCCACCAACATCGAATCTCTCATCATCGACTGTATCACTTACCGTTTTACTGTCATCATCCATATTCAATAAACTGATTTGACCATCAATAAAACAATAGTTTAGTCTAGGATTGTCACATGATGATAGTACAATACCAATATCTAAATAACCATCATTAAACCTCCCTACGCGACAACTCCATACCACGTTAATATAATTGAACTTCTCTTGACTGTAATACCATTCACCATCATTCATAATATCATTTATATTAAAATGAAATTTATACGAATTAAACTCGTGTAGTTTTGGTGTGTGATATTGTGTTAACACCATGGACCATGACATTTCGATGTTGAAACCAAAATCTTCTTCTTTCCAATCAAGATACTGAACCACTGATGGTGTTACTGTTAGGACTTCCACATCTTTACACAAATCTTCTAGCTCTTTTATTTTCTCAAGTGAAACTAACATTTGGAAATCACAATCTTCTGTTAAAGACAGCAAATTCTTCTCCAGATTCCATGTTAATATTTTTATATCTCCCATAATTTTCTCATTAGTAACATTCTGGTGTGTTAATCACTGAAGCTGTGGCCATTTCAGTTTTTTTTTATACAATTCACTCGAGATGTCCTTGTTGAAAATAGAACATTCAGGTTTAAAACACACAATAGATGTCTTAGTTGAAAATGTTGTGGTTTGATGAAGAAATAATCTGTTGACAATTACTGTTTCTATTCCACCTCTAATAATAACAATAATATATAGGTCCCCAGTTAGCTACCATTTAAACTATTATCCATTGTTATTATTAACATAGAGTAAGTTCAAATTCCACGAATAATCACGTCACGTGTTTCAATTTCTCAGCCTTATTTGATGTAAAGTCTATTCAATGTGTAAGAATAGCTTTTGTCGTGTTATGCCCTATTGACAACTTTTA
>NW_008709130.1:43382-47430 GCF_000327385.1 Lottia gigantea
TACCTATGGTAGCCAATCATGATAACCTACAGCCGTCTATCGAACCATTTCAATCTCAGCTGCACATTATTTTCAAATCCACCCTCCACGTGGTGCAAGAACCATGTTTTTTCCCAAATCCACATGGACACCATCCAAGGCTGCCATACATCCCTACATACTGAAAAAATGTGAGAGTATGAACAGCCAAATTTCTCAGCTGTCTTATCACGCACGAGAATCCTAATCTCACAAGAATATCAACCTTGAACCTACTCAAGAAAGACGATGCCATAGTTATCAAGAAGAGTGATAAAGGTTCAGGTGTCATTTTGAATCGAGAGGATTTTATTTCAGAAGCGGAACATCAACTGAATAATCCTAAGCGTTATGCTATTTTTGCAAGAGCCCATTTTCAACGAAATTGCTTCTATGATCAACACCATCATTCGCAATTTAGTCCAATCAAGTTATCTTAAACGTCGTCAGGGACATTTATATACTTAACCCAAGATCCATAAAAATCCTGCCAAAGAGTGGTTTATCCCTAACCGAATCCCGAAAGGTGTCTTATGTAGTGTCAGAATACACTAGCATGCCAACATCGAGCCTACCTCCTCCAAATGCAATTTTGATTTCCATCGACGTGACATCTATGTATATTAATATCGATACTACATGGTTAGTTGCAGTCCGTAAAGCGTTGGAAAGAAACCCGGACCCAAACAGACTCCTGAAGAAATTCTAAGCTCCTGGACATTTGCCTTAGTCGCAATGATGTTGCAGTCATTTAACGGTAAAACATATCTGCAAACTTCCGGGACTGCTATGGGCAAGCGTTTCGCCCCTTCGTACGTAAACCTTTTCATGGCTGAGTGGGAACGTGAGGTTTTATCCCTTGACTCATTGTTTTATTGTCGTTTTCTTAGTGATATTTTCTTGAAAAATACTGGCTAAATGGGATGACAACCACTAAGACCGAGTGTCATGATATGATAGAGAATGTTTCGAAAGTATTAGAAATTTCACAAGATAGAGTCAAGGAAAGATATGCTTTCATTTATTTTGGGAGTAGCATGCCGACACTATCATAATGTAGGCCTACACCGGGTCCACAGAACATACACCTTCAGAGAATATTCGATATATTAAAGAATAACAGCATTTTGGATGTAAATGGTTTAAAAAAAAAGCTTTTTTGTGCTTATATAATTATAATTCAATCACGATTCAGTTTACTCAGTATCACGCAATTTGATCGAGTGACTAAACAGAAAAAGTAAATAAGATGCGCTCGTTCACAGAGGACTGCCTTTCTATGGAATTTGATTACTGCCGGCGATAGCAGTTAACATCAAGTCAGGAGTCATAACATCCATTATACCCTTAGGCCATCTATGTCACTTCTATGTTACCATCAGATAGATCAAAGGATGGTGATAAGGTAGCAGCCGCTACAGTTACACCATCCTAAGTTCTATCTGTAGCTTTACCATCTGCAGCCTCCAACAGCATAACCTATAAGATCACAGCACTACTGTGCTGTTTCTTTATTTCAGATTTTTGCGCAACCTTCTTTACATTTTGTGAGGAGATTTCAATGGTCACCATTCTTTCTGGGGCAGCTCCGATGATAATAGCAGAGGAAAAATAATAGCTGACTTCATTTATGACAATGATCTTTGCATTTTTAATGACGAATCGCCTACGTATTTCTGCTCAAAAAACAAAACTTTTTCTCATCGAGAAATGAAGTTGTTTTGTGTCGCTCTCGTCTTGGACATACTCACCTCACCAACTGTTATTTGCTCAAGCGAGAGCCTCAACCAGTCTGTGAGCACTGCCAGATCCGTCTGACAGTGAAACACATTCTGATTGAGTGTAAGCATCTCAAACCTGTAAGATCACAGCACTACCGTGCTGTTTCTTTATTTCAGCTTTTTGCGTAACCTTCTCTATATGAGAAGGTTGTGGCTTTTTAAAAACAAGCAGGTCTTTATTTTAAATTTTAAATAGATTAGTCATTGTTTGTTTTACATATTTTGTTTGTTTTTAATACCACCATGTGGTGTATTACCCGTGATATTGTTTTTAGTGTTTTTTTGTAGTCATTAATTGACTTTGTCTGTGATATGGTTTTTATCGTCTTCTTTTGTTGTCACTATGCGACCTTTCTGTGATATTGATATGTGTTTTAGTTTTTTATTATTTTAACGTATTCTGGAGCTATATAGCCCGTTTGGCGCTGAAGCTCCTTAATGCATTTCATTTCATTTCATTTCCAACAGCATAATTCATTGCCATTTTACAGGCACATGAGTTCTTTCATTCCTCTACATCATTAAAAAAATGTATTATATTTTCTGATTCTTTGTCCTCATTACAAGCTATTAATAACATCCAGCTTGTACACCCAATAATCGGGGATATATACAAGCTCTCTGGGCCGAAAAAGGACATTGTCCTTTGTTGGCTCCCCCTTGTCTTTTAAATCTGTGATAAAGTCATTTATTCAACATCGATGGCAGCAAAGATGGGATGCTGCAGACACTAACAAGCTTCATGCCATTAAGCCTCTCCTAGGAGACTGGCCCTCCTCCTATTGTGCCAACAGGAGAAATGAAGTTGTTTTGTGTCGCTCTCGTCTTGGACATACTCACCTCACCAACTGTTATCTGCTCAAGCGAGAGCCTCAAACAGTCTGTGAGCACTGCCAGGTCCGCCTGACAGCGAAACACATTCTGATTGAGTGCAAGCATCTCAAACCTTTGAGATCCCTCTTTATGAGAAGGTTGTGGCTTTTTAAGATAGTCGGATCTTTATTTTAAATTTTGAATAGATTAATCATTGTTTGTTTTTAATATTTTGTTTGTTTTTAATACTGTTTTTATTTCAATGAGCAAATTTTACTCTAGATGCAGTGCTAATTAAATTATGAATTATTGGGTACACATATCGATGAGAATACAAATACAACAAGCAATGTTAAATTACACAAAATACAAATGAAATGAAATGCATTAAGGAGCATCAGCACCAAACGGGCTATATGGCTCCAGAATACGATAAAATAATAAAACATTAAAACAATATAACACCTATCAATATCACAGAAAGGAATCACATAGTAACAACAAAACAAGACGATAAAAACCATATCACAGGAAAAGTCATTTAATGACTACAAAAACTACTAAAAATAATATCGCAGGTAAAACAAAATATATACAAAATATATGATTATACAATATATAGTATAAAATAATTTCTGTATCGCCCCACATTTAATGTATTGGGCACTATTTAAAATATTTTGATATTGAAATTAGTGTAACAAATAGTTAGACACTATAATTGAATTATTCTAAGAAAAAGGTAATACACTCTTGATGGTCAATCTGTAGTACATTTTTCACAGTTTGTATTTCCGACCTATCTCTCCATAACTTTATTCTGAAAAGTAATTGTCATTTTTATTAAATGCAATGTTGAAAAAATATTAAACCAATAAAAGATGGTGAATTGTAACACATGAAATCTACATATCAATCATTACAAACTGAAGAAAAAGATTGATTAAAATTTTCAACGAACTAATAAAGATCATAAATAGCATAATGTATCATAATTATCTATTCCTCATCATCAAACATCAATTTGGTAAAACCTGATATTTGTACCTCTGTTAACTTTTACCAAGATTAGCATATGGTCTAATATCATCTATATTAGCTTCGTTTCTATCAACATTAGAACTATTATCTGATTGTATTATAGCTGTATTGTTGACTGTATCTAATTCTTGATATGTTTGTGTGTCATCTAAAACAAATAGAAGGGAACTTTGTGACTAATACAAATTAAAAATTAAATTAAAAATTTTAGTTATAAATACATTTGCAATGATTTTCGTCATTCTTGTTGTCACGCCTTCAGATCATCGACAAGTGATTTTTGGTGAAAGCATTCAATATTCATCCATTTGTGCACTTAAATTCATTTAGAAGATATTTTGATCAATAAATGTTTCATGATTGATTTTGACCGAATTTAGTGCATTTTTGTTAAA
>NW_008709130.1:50378-51834 GCF_000327385.1 Lottia gigantea
GTCTATAGAAGATATCAGCGGGTCGAAAAATTAGGACCCACCAACACTTTGTCACCTGGTGAATATAATCCAGCGTAGGATAAGTAGATAACCATTGCAATGAAAGAAAATTTCAAATCAATATTTCAGAACTTATGAGAAAGTACATGTCCATGGCAATTTTACAAGAGGTGGTCACTTTCTGTTTGGAATATCATACAACCAACCTTTGATCACGAGTATGAGTTCGAAGTATCAAGACACTGATCATTCATCTTCATATGAACGAAATTACTACGATTATGGCACATTATCAAAAGCCGCCACTAAAGCTTCCCCAAATGATACGGATTAGTCTTGTTAACGGTCACTTACCAAGGGTATTGAGTTCAGTATGGTTTCTGAGGATCTGAAATCCGTTGGCTCGCACCCTAATTTCAAGGGGCCTCGGACCTCGCATCGGAGAGATGGAGTAACTGTATGTTTAGATCACAATACAAACAATATATCTGGCAATTTTAACAAATACAAATTTTTTAACTTTAGCTGCAAGTAGATTTAAGAGACTGTCTGAATTTTAAAGTATGTTCGAAAAGTTCGATGTTTAAATTAAGTTATTCCGAAATTTGTACCCCAAAGCACTTGCCGTAATTTAAAAAAAAAATTAAGCTCTCATCTTGAAATTATTATCGATGAAATGAGGACGATAGGCTTTGGGAAAGCCGTTATAAAGAAAGTATAGTCCTTTGAGAAAAGTAAACGCTTGGTTTTTAGAGCGATTATGTGTATGAATAGCGCGGCAAGAATAAAAGACCAAACAGTATTTTGGACAAGTCTTCTCCCTTGAAGTTGAAATCGACAAATAAAAAAAAAAGACAAATCTCAAAAAAAAGACAAAAATCACATTTCGAGACTGGCACGTGCAAACACTTGTCAGTTCTCGCTCGACTGTTCATTTAGACGCCTTGTACCAGGTGCGAGCGATGAGACGTTTGATCGATATCGTCATACACCACATTGGACGGTCCGAACCGATACTCGTCTTGAAGTACGGACTGTCGAGACCTCGGAGATGTCATAATTTGCGAGAATACAAACGGCAAGAGATAAGAATCATCAAGCGATTTGCGAAGATTTTCAGGGTGGGCCTAGAACGTGAGATAAGTGAATTCTTTTTGGGGACAGAGTTATAGTACGTTTACGGTTTACCTAGATGGCGTCAGGCCCGATGGTGTGCTACTATAACCATTCTCTTCTCAGCCTTACCTGTGATATTCATTATCATTACATTTATATTTTTAAAACATAATTCTTAATTACTTTTACTTATTCTACTCCATATAATCACCAAACAGCCATATATCATATATTTACATTCAATTGTTTATAATACCATTTATTCATAGATATAGAATATAGAATTATTTACCATAGAGTTTATTTATATACAGAGTTTGATTATATCTAGAATTATTAA
>NW_008709130.1:52321-54072 GCF_000327385.1 Lottia gigantea
GCTTATGTTTCCTTCTGTATTACATAATATGCCAACTAGGAATTGGAAAGTTTGTTTCCTTCTGTTACATAACATGTCAACAAGGAATAATTTGGGGAAATGCCAGATTACCAGGAAAGGGAACACTTCCATCTGCCATTTAGAACAATTACCTGCTGAGAAAAAGATAGAACAAGGTGTTCGACTGATTCTGAGAAAACAAATGTAGTAACAACTTAGCCAACCCCCCGAAAATTGCGACCCTATGCAGGTTTGGACAACCCCTGCAACTTTCTTTTAGGTCCCTTACATACTCGGTAACTTCAATGATCCTTTGATGACTTAATCTGGTACCTCAACGAAATGAACCATTTGGCTAATATCAATACAAATGTAAAATACGAACAATTCATTTTTAAAAACCATATTTGGCATAGGTCCAAGAAAAATCTCCCATTTCATAAATAACAATGGCCATACATGTTATTTTGGATAAAACATCAAATAGTTTAAATTTAGGACAATAAACCACTACAGCATCCTTTATCTTTATTTTCATATAAAAAATACTTTCTGACCCAGAGCAAGTTTTTCTATTAGCTTCCATAATAACAATCGATGGGTTACTTCCTCACTAAACACATGTAAACTGGAAACCATGCTCTTAGTGCTTCACATTAACCGACCAATTCCACTATTGCAACTAAACACCATACGCCCCTTAGGATTTATTACTTTATCCACCGAACAAACCAGTCTGGCCATGGGCCTAGAATTTCATTCAAATACTTTGAACCATCAGTTTGGATTTTATAGTATTTCAATATATATTCAGGTTCATACACAACATACGGGGCAGTGGGGACCGTGTTGACCGACACAAGAAGAAAGGACACTTTTTCGGAGTTGCTGGAGTGGCTATCACTGCGACAATTAACACCGAATCTTCGACTCGTACTGTTTCCCTAACCATATTTTTCTCAACAAACCTACAACTTCTAGGTGACCCAACTTCTGACATTCCCGGCATCCACATTTTTTAATATACAGGTGGAGCTGGTACATGGAATAGAGAACTATTAGAAACTTTCCCGCTAGCAAAAGTTAACTCGACATTTCGAAAGTGGCAGAAGGTTGCAACATATAAACTTGATCAAAGCCATCCATGTTATTGGCCAGTCGGGTGAGGCACATGAAGTGTGGCTCTCACGTCCAACTGACCAGTTTGCATTCCAGCGGTCTTTTGAACCGTCAACTCCTTATCGATAACAACCTAAAACCTTGAACCTAAAATTCAATCCTTGCAATTCCCTTAGGCATTTCCTACGAGAGAGTGCGTTAGCATTACAGTGTGATGTGTCTTCACGAAGAGCAATCTCAAAGTCATCCACAGGCTCAGTCCAAATTTCTTCTGTGCAGTCCTGTATCACCATACTTTGGCCCTTTACGTACAGATTGTCTTTGAATTGTTCGTTAAATTTTTTCATGTTTGCTTCATTGTCGAATGTTATATAGAAGCAGTTAGGTTAGGTGTTCTGAAGGCATTTTATAGTAGGTATTGTAAAACTACTTACATTCTGTATATGGTATAGGATATCTAGTAATTTAACACGTTCATTGGTCTCATTTTCCACCCATATAGCAATGGTATTGGTCCGTTTGAACACATTTTCTTTGATCATTCCTTTGTCGGTTAAGGTGACTTTCCTTGTATGGACCGACATCATACAATCCCGTTGATATTAACGATGCTCAAGCTACATTGTCGTACC
>NW_008709130.1:59372-63632 GCF_000327385.1 Lottia gigantea
GTAATATAAAATATGCTTCGTTTATATGTAATATAAAATATACTTGGTTTATCTAACAACAGAAATATAAAATATGCTTCGTTTATCTGTAATATAAAATATTCTTGGTTTATCTAACAACAGAAATATAAAATATACTTGGTTTATCTGTAATATAAATATGCTTCGTTTATACGTAATATAAAATATGCTTCGTTTATATGTAATATAAAATATACTTGGTTTATCTGTAATATAAAATATACTTGGTTTATCAAACAACAGAAATATAAAATATACTTGGTTTTTCTGTAATATAAAATATACTTGGTTTTTCTGTAATATAAAATATACTTGGTTTATCTGTAATATAAAATATGCTTCGTTTATATGTAATATAAAATATACTTGGTTTATCTGTAATATAAAATATGCTTCGTTTATATGTAATATAAAATATACTTGGTTTATCTAACATCAGAAATATAAAATATGCTTCGTTTATCTGTAATATAAAATATACTTCGTTTGTCTGTAATATAAAATATACTTGGTTTATCTAACAACAGAAATATAAAATATACTTCGTTTGTCTGTAATATAAAATATACTTGGTTTATCTGAAAAGGGCCTTTCTTCCACGTAAGGCACACTTGGTCTTGGGCATCTCCAGGAGACTACCCCACTTACTGCGACAACTCCTAACATTGGACTCGTTGATATTGAATTCACGGCCAGCTGCTCGATTGCCATGAGCCTCAGCAAATGCGATGACGTTCAATTTCTCCTTCGTGGTGTACGCAACGCCATTTCGTATTTTTTTTTCTCTTTTTTGGCTCAAATCGATTTGGGGGGACCAGGGAACGTCAGAAATTCCCTTTCTTTTGATTATTTCAGGTTCACTTGCCCAGATGAACCTGAAGATTAGAGTGTTTAGTTGTTTGATTATATCTGGGGGTGGAGGTATTATTTTCAGTGTGTATTGGGTAAGTCTAACTAGGTATTTAAAGCCATCAGGCGCTCCCTAAAGGAGCTTCGTACTGTGAACAACTAATTAGCTCTCTCTCTAGTCTGGATTGGTGAAATTGGATTAGCGGATTACTGTCAAGTATCAATTAAGTATAACTCAATTAACTTTTGACACCTGCCACTAATTTGTGAGTTCGTTCCTTTTTATTCTTTTCTTTTATCTTTTCTTTGGGCGGCCGACAATTTCTTTGGCGGAAGAAATTCAAGCTGTCCTACAAAGCTTTCACTAGGTTTCGTTTTGTTTCGTTGTTCTCTTTTCATTTTCATACTATCAATTTTTGCACAGTCTGCAAGGCATTCTTGATAGCCATCTCTTATCTGTCTTATTGTATTGTATTTGTACTAATCAAACCTTCAATTTCAGCTAAAATGGCCTCTTCCCAACAAGCCACCAAGGTTAGCTATGCCGATATTGCGAGTCGGCTAGCTGCTACCATGCAACCCAGGGTAGCAAGGCCGGAATACTCCAATATCGTGAAAGTGAAGCCAAGCGGGGGCAAAACTTTCGGTAGCACGAAGTCGAAGGTTATCGGCGACTTCATCCGTAAAGAGTGGAAGTATAGCTCTCTTCCGGAGGTCAAAGTCCTGGCTAACGAATTTGAGTTCCTGGCAGATGCGGTTTATGCTGCCAACCAAACCGCACTATGTGGGATGAAGGTGGACTCCGCCATGTCCACCTTCAACAAGACGGAACGGGTCGTCATTTATGGCGTCCCCTCCGAGTACTCTGAGGGTGAATTGCTGGAGGATCTTAAGCTCCACAATCACGCTGTAGAGGGTTTATACCTCTACAAACCTCGGGAGGGCAAGTCCGTTAGGACTGTCCAACTAACCTTCGCAAGCGGGAAAGTACCTAATCTTCCCCTTCTATATTCTAGGTACCTGTTGTGAAATAGACTAAATGCGGTCTGTAAAGTGTTAACTCTTGACATGAATTATCTCCCTTTTTGGAACTCTTTATGTAAGAAGTTGTCTTCTCTGTACACCCTTGAAATGTGGTGAAGAAAATAAAATTCGAGTTTAGAGTGTGACTTATTTTCGATTTCCTAGTCGAGTGTTAGCTTTTTAACCCAAACATTTGGTCCGACGAGATGGATTCCTAGTGAATCTGATTCATTTGTGAGTAAAGAATATTAACTTTCCAAAATGAGTGCTAAAGACAAAGAAGCGGGATCCAGTGAAAATTCTGCCGGTTCAGTGATAACAGTGAACTTGGTCAAAGCGTGCTTAGTTTATCAAAAGTGAGAAGAGTTCGTGGTGGCCACAGGGCATTTGTAAAGAGAACAATACAATCATCTGACAATTCAATTGATGAATTTTCAAATTCACCGAGAGAAATAGAGATTTTAGAAGGTTTCAAAGCAACATTGAGTGAGAAGAAATCAGTCCTTAGAAATCATGAGGAGAAGATCCTTGAATTCATTGAAAGTGAAGAAGAAATCATGCATGACATTTCTGAGTCAAGTGAATTTTGTGAACTTATAAACAGAACTATTTTTAGAATTGAGTCGTGTCTTAATCCGAAACCTCCACAGATTGTGCCTACGGTAGAACATTCAAATAGTTTACCTGCTCCTGCTATAGACATTATACCTAGACCAAATAATCCTAAATTGACTGCTAAGCTTCCTAAATTGACATTGACTTCTTATAATGGTGATCCTAAATCATGGCAATCATTTTGGGACAGTTTTGATGCTGCAGTGAATAGTAATGACAGTATTTCCAAGGTTGACAAGTTCCATTATTTGAAGGGACTTTTAGAGGGTGCAGCCTCATTGTGTATAGCAGGTCTATCTTTGACTGAACATAACTATGACTCAGCTGTTGAATTATTACTTGAACGTTTTGGTAATAAACAGGTTATGATTTCTAGTTACATGGACGCTTTGATTGATTTGTCTCCAGTTTCTAATTCTAATGATATTAAACGTATTCGGTCTCTTTTTGATTCAATTGAAGTTAGTATAAGGAGTCTTGGTTCTCTAGGTGTAGATTCAAACAGTTATGGTTCTATATTGGGTCGTATAATTTTGAAGAAAGTTCCTGAAGAGTTTAGATTGATTATTAGTAGACAGTGTGATAAAGATAAGTGGAGTATTGATGAGTTGTTGGCTTTGTTAAAAGATGAATTGGAAGCTAGAGAAAGAATCAACCTAATGAATCCTGCGTCCAGTTCTAGTTCAACTTCCAGCCGCCCAAGTTATTCAAGAAAACCAGATTTTAGATATAAACCACAACCAACAACTGCATCAACCCTACATTCCAGTGCCAGTAAGGACACTTACAATTCAAATAGTAGAACTATTTATTGTGTATTTTGTGGACAGAAACATCAATCGGCTGAATGAACAGTTGTGACAGACAAATCTGCTAGAAAAGGAATTCTTCGTCAAAAGGCTAAATGTTTTATTTGCCTTAGATCCGGTCACGTAATGAGAGATTGTCGAGTTGACTACACGTTATAATTGTGGTGCAAGGCATAATAAGGCTATATGTGATGCAAACAGACAACATAATACCAATTCCAAATCAGTGACCAGAAATAGTAGTCCGAAACCCACAACCAATTCTAGTTCCAGTTCAACTATGTGTGTAAATAGTTCTACTTCAGTTCTACTTCAAACAGCTATATGTTAGCAATACTACTGAGTCTAGTCAGAGTTTGAGGTCAAATATTTTGTTTGATAATTGCAGTCAAAGGACTTATATAACTGAGAAGAATAGAAATAAGTTGAGATTAAATTCTATTGGTCAAGAAACCTTATTGATTAAGACTTTTGGTGATGACATTCCAAGGTTGAGAACCTGTGATGTAGTTCAGTTTTCCATTACCTGTTTGGATGGTATGCAGATATATGTTAAAGCCTTTTGTGTTCCTTCTATTTGTAGTCCATTGAGTGACCAGAGTATCCAGGTTGCTGTTAATAGATACCCTCATTTACAGAATATACAGTTAGCCAATCCTTCGGACGTTAAAGATTATGATGTTGATATCCTTATAGGTGCAGACTATTATTGGAATTTCTTTAATGGTTGTATTAGAAGGGGGGAGTCTAGTGGTCCAGTTGCATTATTGTCCAGACAATAGTAGTCTCAGGTCCTGTTGTTGATTATTCCTTGAATAAAGAGACTTCAGTAAATCTTGTTTGAACCCATGTACTTCATATCAACTCAGTTAAAGAATCATGTCCAGAAATTCCATTAAAAGATGAAGTTCATAAATTCTGGGATTTAGAGACTATAGGAATC